>NW_024573917.1:0-161943 GCF_018153835.1 Drosophila eugracilis | reverse complement strand
ATTTAGAAATTGACTGAGAACGGAATTTCTCATATGGTATACTAAAGGAAAGGATCCCAATAGATATAGTTGTGCTCAAATTGAATTTATCAGTAAATAAATGAAGTAAATAAATGAAGTAAATAAGAAATTCCCCTTATAAAAGATTGAATTTCTTATTCCAAAAAATCAGTCTTAGTTCAACCTTAACAAGTTACAAGTCTTACAAAAATGCACGCTAAACAAATTGAAGTCTTCTTGATGCAGTTTGAAGACATGTTATTCGAGCAACACCTCAGGAGGCTTGAATATTTAAAAGCCACCCTTGAGGACTTAGCGGAAAAGGAGTTAATACATTCAAAGTTTGGATTCCACTACAAACTTTGTCCTTGGAGTGATGAAGATGCTACATCTGGACCAGACACATGTCAGTGTCATATGCTGCCGATATTAGAAGACGAGGCCCTTAATATTATGCTTAAATATTATAAGTTAAACCAGAGATTGTATCGCTCAGAAACATTAAATAAACTCAACTAATAATAAAAAAATTTTATTTTACTTTTTGAAATTTTTCTTAAACATTTTAAGTATTTGTTTATCATTATAAGTAAAGTCGTTTTTCTTGAAATTTTTCAGGAAGCACTTAAGTGATTTATTTCTACATTTAAAAAGTCCGAACAACATACAATAATGACCACAGGTGTTAGAAAAATATCCTTGTAGTTGTTGTTTATTAAAAAAATATTTATGGGCGTTTGATCTTAAAAATGTTATGAATTCCTTTTTCTGCGGATATTGACCATATGAATCGAAAAATTCAGCTGACTTAGGGCTATCAAAATAGAAGGCAATCCAATGAGTTCCAGGTTTATCTGATGGATCGGTATTCGCAATAATAAGAGCCGGATACTTTTTTATAGTTTCAGGTAACTGGTCCGAAGGGAAAACTCCTTTAAAAATCAATCGTGTTTTTGCATGCTTTGATAGCAAATATTTAATTTGTAATGTATTCATGTTAAAGGAGTAATCGTATGTTTCTATGCTTATCAATATCAATCATGGAATCGTATTCGCAGTACACCAGACAAGTAACTGCTTCAGTAAGTGGTTCAGAGAATCTTCCTTCGATTCGTATAGTTCCTTGGGTTATTAAATTCGCACAAACACTCGAATTTGAATGATCGGCAGTTAGGTCAAAAGCCAATATAAAACTGTTTGTGTCAAACATTTCCTTTGTAATTTGCAGACCACGATCATAATGTTTTATCCCACTAGATCTGAATAGCATATTATAGCCCCGTGAGCTCTGAACATTTTCACCATTCGAGTAATCAAACTCAAGAGCTTGAGAAGGAACTTGAACTCCATTCACCAATAAGTTAAATCGTTGAATTTTAAAATGTTCAAAATGAAATGGATCTAAACCACGGTTTCCTGAGTATGAACGGTTTTTAACCATACAAAACGCTAGAAAATTGGGTAGCTGTCCAATAACTGCATTGTCTATAGATAATGTATTATTTCCTGGGTATATTGTAAAAGATTTTACTTCAACCTTATTGAAAGGGTATATAGCATTTTTGGTCTGTAAAACTCGATGGTGAGCCAATAAAATGCTTGGGTTAACTGTTATATGATTCATGAAAAGTTGAGCTTCCAGTATCTTTAAATTTGACTCAGTACCAGTTTCCATTAAATAAAATGCAGTCTTTTCAATATTAAAATTAATTCTTAAATCAACATTATTTACTAGTAGTTTTGGTTGATTAAATATATCGCCGTGGATTTTTCCGAAAAGTTCCACCTTATTACTATTTTTAAATAAATTTTTAAGCTTTAGATTGGTATCTGGATAAACATATTCGCCTGCCGTTATTCGTCCAAAATTCGGGAAATATCCTTGGGAGGCTAAGTGACTTTCTGAGGCATCACTTCCATAGTTTAAAACTGTTTGCAAATACGATCTATAATGATAATTATTATCACTCTGCGATACTAATATATTATTTAAATAAACTGAGGAACTTCTAAATATAGAGTGTAAGATATTGTTCACTACACCGACATCGTTTCCTACAATGCCGGTACTATCACTTTTTCTAAGTTGCACAACAAGTCGTAAATAAACACTTGATAGGTCTCGATATGTTTCACCATTTCCTAAACAGACAAATTCTATTGATGATGCTCCGTCTAAAGAAGCAATTGGATTATATGAAACTTCTTCAGTTCTTATAATGGAACTTTGCGTGGGATGTGGTGCAAACAAATCCAGTTCACTCTTCATGCATTCGATATGGTTATTCATTTTGTCTTAGAAAAAATGTCGCTAATATTTAATTTTCTTATAGTTCTTTTTCGTTTATGATGCGGTTTGGTTTGTTTACGCTGTTGCTTGGATGTTAAATGATGTCGTTTTTTTCTGGTGCCTCGCTTTTTATTTCTTTTTCCTTCCCCGTTTTGGAATCGGGTTATTTTATCAATTGCTCTATCTGATAAATTTTTCAAAGCAATTTTGCTCTGTTCTTGCAGGATATTTCTTAAGGGCTTTCTCCCGATTTCATTGATTACAGCCTTTCCAGTAGCAGCAGCCTGACTTTTTATAGCAGTTATACCCGAAAGAAAAAGTGGTTTGATATAATTAAAAAGACCACTAAAAAAGTTCCCGATTCCTCGTCCTTGTTGAACTATTCGTGGTGATACATAAAGACTTCCAATATTGCTTAAACCACCCCCACATTGGTTTAAATAGTATTCGTGATAAGATTTCACCATGATGACTGTTTTTATTATGAGTAAATAATTTTTAAGCCCGTATTATTTATAGACTTTACAACGTCCTTCTTCTTCTGAAATGTAGAGTAACAAAAATCGGAACTGTTGACGTTTCAAATGGAACCTTATATCCGTTTGAATCAGTAATTAGTATTGAGATTTCATTTGGTGACCATATATCCAAAGGATAATATTCAATGTTTTTAAATTGAATATTTTTTTCTTTTCCATTATAATACATTACTCGAAGACAACGAGGTTTTTTACAGCCTACAGATCTAGGTTTAATTATGTCAGTATAAATAAAAATCAACCCATTTTCAGGTGTTTTTGAATCAACGCTTACATTTTTATATCTAAATGTTTCAGCATTTACTAAGCTAACAAATTCCGTTTCTTCACGTATTGGAATTTCTTTATTGGAAGTTTGATTAATATAATTATTGAGATACATGTCTATAATGCCAACTTCCCAATCATCGTTCATGTCTTGTGGGATATTTACAATGTTTGTAAATGCACACTTTACGTTATCAGGAAATACATTTAATGAATCATTACTGAGCAATGTGATAAACATTTCATCTAAATTCCCCATTTTTATTATTTAAATTAAGCACTATTGATAAGAAATCCAACTGATTTTGTTTTTTCCTATTTGGTTTTTAGCACGAACCGATCTCATTAATTTTTCACGTCCAGACACATATTTAAGATCTTGAAATGGATTTGAATCTATTTTATATTTTTTCAGCTTTACCCTTAATTTACGTTGTTTATCATTAAGCTTCACTTT
Source organism: Drosophila eugracilis (assembly GCF_018153835.1). NCBI lineage: Eukaryota > Metazoa > Arthropoda > Insecta > Diptera > Drosophilidae > Drosophila > Drosophila eugracilis. Next base: position 158,390 of record NW_024573917.1, on the reverse strand, counting down.
TGTCACTGCTCTTCTTTTAATATCTTCTTTATCGTCTAAAAAAGAAGTATCACTTAATTTTCGCTTATCGTCTAACAACTTTGTCCGTTCCTCGGTCTTAAGTTCTCCTTCATCACTATCAGTTGTTAAATTTGTAAGGACTTCATTTTTTGGTAATTTTTCTTCATATTTTATTATTGATTCTGAAGTATCAGGTTTTGCATCATTCCAATCTAATATTTGAGTTTCATTAATTCTGCTAGATATAGGGGTTGATTTTGAATCAATATTTCGAAAGTTAAATGATTTATTACGTTTTTTGTTTTGGTAGTAGCATAATTCTTGCCGTATTTTGATCCATTTGTCATAATCACTTATTTTATTGTTATTCAAAATTGGTAAAAATTTTATATCTATTAGTTCACTACCCCGGTCATTGTTTACCAGTTTTTGGTATGCGTTGGGATGCATTAGAACTACTTTGCTTAAGTTATGTTTATTTTTAATCATCTTTTAAAATTTTTCCAAAAATTCCGGAAAGCAATGAACTGATTAAAATAGGTAGGAAACCACCCTTCTGAATAAGAACTTTTCTCTTAGAGCTTAGGGTACGCTTTGGACATGAGAGATATCGCAATGCATTTTTATACTTTTTAAGAGCATTAAGATGTGATTTTGTAACTTTATGATTGCCTTGTAATGTGTTTAAAACAATCTCTACTAATGTTTTTACGAGGTCACTATCACTATTACTTATAATTGCCTTTCGAAGTTTATTGTTGGCCTTTTTGAGCACATACAATAAATGTTTGTTCGCTTTCAAGCGATTTAGATTCTTTTTGTAAACCATTTTCGTCTGAAAAGCACACGGTATATTCGGAATTAAAAATATCCGTTCTAAATCTTAAAAGATCGTTGATTCCTTGAGTAAGATCAATAAGTAAATATCCGTGTGGTTGTTCCGTTACTTCCTTATATATTCTAAATAACTCAGTTGGATTTTCAGGATAAATTTGTCTTGCTAAACATTGAAATTGTAGTTTATCACGAGGGTTTTTAAACATCACAATATATTTTGTGTTTAATGATATGTCTCGGGTATGCGATGACTTATGGAATATATTTTGAGTTACAACTATTACAGATAAATTCCTATGATGTGATCCTTTTGTAAAGAGCTCACATACATTTTTATTAAAAGCCCCCATCATCAAGTCATCCAATATTAAAAGAATGGGTTCATTAGTTTCGTTTTCAATTACATCAGGAACCCCTTTATAGTACTCAACATTATTAAAGTTTGGCTTAGCACTCTCCTCTCCATAACACCAAATAATTCGATTTATTGAAGTATTTAGCAAATCATTCTTCTTGTTTATTAAGTTTTCCAAAAAAGTGGTTTTTCCTGATCCTGATGGTCCGCAGATCAACATTGTAAAGGGATGTATAAACTGCGTAAACATTTTATTTATTTTTATTTTTTATTATATTTGAAATAGATTTTTTATCTTATCCTTAAACTACATTAGGTTTATTTATGTTTTTCCTGATCGCGTTTTTTAGAGCAGTTCTTCTCGAAGTGAGTATCAGATCCACAATAATTGCAATAAATCAGTTGTGTGTATCCCCTTTTGCGCGGATCATTACCAAACAAACCCTTGAATGACTCCATTGTATAAGACAACTTGTAGGTTCAACTATTTATTTATTACTGAAGCTTAAACATACGTTATAGTATTACAATATACTTCGTAATTTGAGTTTTCCAATATTACAAATAGCTTAAACAAATTATTTAGGGAACATCGTAGAGGAAATTTTGTCTTATGTATTTTACAATTGGTGAAAAAATTGGGTAGTTGGGTTAAGCTTCTTCCGATATCTATATCGATTATGGTCGCTGACAAATACTTTGATAAAAATTTTTTTTTAATTTCACCACGAACAATAATTGAACTATACTTATTGAGTGGGGAGAGAATTTCTTCTAGGGCTGTATACGGTATATCTCCAGCGGCCCATTCCAAACCATTTATATTTTGTTGATTTAAATGTTGCTGCTTAAGAGTTTCCTTATCCAATTCTTTTATGTTGAATGGCGGTTTGAAATGAAAGAAATTTGGTATAACCGTTCCTGCTGGCATGAATGCAAGCTCCTTGACAAAAACCAAATAAATATTGAAAATCAACAATAACGCTTGAATTACGATCTACAGTGTTCATGATGGTTTGAAATTTTGAACTGGACTGAGGGTGTACATGCGAAGGCCTTTTCCTTTATATACCGGACAGATTAGAATAAAGTTTTAGTTAAAATAAAGTGCTCTAACCAAATAGACATGTGTGTACCTAAAAGAAACGAAAAACGTCATTTTTGGATTCGAATACTATGTTGTACATAATTTAAAGTTGAAATGTGGTTTATCCACTTCTAAAAAATTTTTGCCTACGATTTGTATGCAGCAAAGTAAAAGTAATTTTGTTGGATTTGATAAAGACGAATGGATGCAACTTCTCACATATAAGGAATATATTCAGTTGAAACTGGACCAGTATGACTTCTTGATGCCTGACACAATTATTGATAACCCCTGCATGGCATCTATGAAATGTAATTTTAGATTTAGGAAATCTGATAATCAGTATGTTTTTGTAATTAATCAGTATGGTAACAAAATTGAGTTTGACTCTGAGTCCTGGAGATCCTTACTAAGACTTGGTATATTTTTTACAACCTTCCTATGTTGGAATTCAATATTACGACAACAAGTGGTATATCTTTACTATAATCATATTATTCCTAAGTGTGTGTCATTACAAAAGTATGACATTCAGTTAGCTGACTTAGAGGGTTCTTTCGGTAAAGATGTACAAATAGATTTAACACGATTATGTTTTGAAATTTCGAAAAAGATGCGTAACGAATTAAAAAGAGATGTACTTCTATATAAGCAGTCCATATTAACTAAGCAAATATCACTATCAAATAAAAAATAAAACAAAATAAAATAAATCAGCAACCTAAAATGAGTAAACAACAAGTTGTTGATGAAATTCACAAACCGGCACGCAAAAACTTTTTGCGTCGTAAATTTGTTCAGAAGGGGATTAATGATACATGGCAAATTGATTTAGTTGAAATGATACCCTTTAGGAAAGAAAATAGAGGGTATAGATATTTATTGACTGTTATTGACACATTCTCAAAGTATGCATACGCTGAAGCTGTAAAGTCAAAATCCGCACTGGATGTTACAGAAGCAATGAGAACTGTCTTTAAAAGCGAGCAAAAGTAAACCAAAGAATATTCAGTCAGATCAAGGAAAAGAATTCTTTAATTCAACATTTAAAACATTAATGAGCACATTTAATATAAATCATTATCACACTTTCACACATCTTAAGGCTTCAATATGCGAGCGTTTTAATCGAACATTAAAAAATCGCATGTGGAAAATGTTTAGTATGCAAGGAAATTATAAATGGATTCATAACATAAAATATCTTGTAAACCAGTATAATCATTCATATCACCGAACCATTACAAGAACCCTTATGTTTGCATTATCATTTTATGAACAGGAACTACAAAAAGTTAAAGATAAGAATGCATTCCTGATAGAAAAAATACTTCAAAGAAAAAATAATCAAGTATTCGTTAAGTGGAGCGGATTTGATTCTAGTCACAACTCGTGGATTCCTGTAAATAAAATTCTTAAATAATAAAACGCAATTAGATATATTGTTGAACATTTATTTATTCACATATTTTTCTTAAAATAAAATTTTAATAATACAATATATATTTACATATTTACATATATACTTTACAATAGATTATTATCTTGATCACTATTTATAATATGTTCAGTTATCTGGTAAAATATATCTCTTATCATCCTTATAATTAAGACTTATTTTGTTCATAATTTCTGTATACAAAGTATGTGATCTACTACGAATTACACGCTGTGCTCCATAAAATGTTTTTTTATATTTTATACATTCAATATAATCAGTATGACTTAGTTTTTTAATAACAGATTTTTTAACTCCTTTAATTTTTTGAACAGATTCTGTTTTATTTTTATCTTTTGCAACTACACAAGAATATGCCTTAGCTTTAAGACCAGCAAAGGAAGTCATAACATCTCCAGCATGTTCATCCTTCATTTTCCTGGTTCTCTATTATTGGCCTGAATTATTTGGTATTTATTTTCTAACTTATAATTTGAGGTATCAAAGCGATCGGGATTTGCTTTTATAGTCTCATAGAAATCATCCTCTGATGACAAAATAAAGGAGTCTGTATCCATATATATTATTTTCGTAGATGGACTTTTAACTAATAGAAAGTTGTAATAAAATTCATACATAAGCCACTTTGATAATTCTAAAACTGCTACTCCTATGTATATGGGCTTATCATACATTATTTGTGATGGTGTCGATTCAATTGCCGCTAAATCGGTTCCAAATAACTCAACGCTATGGAAATCATTTCTAGCTATACGTTGCCTAAAGCCTGGAGAATTTTGTCTAGACTCATAATGTTTTACTAGAACTACTTTACGACGCTTTTCAACATTTTCCATAGTTTTTCCGTATACGGCATTATTCATTAACTTATAAAAATTTTTTCGAAGTCATTTCGTGCTAATTTTCTTTGATTAGTATTTAAATCAATATAGGGTTTTAACCAGCATGATTGTGTAAATGACAAAATCCTATGAATTTTTCAAAAAATCAAGCCATGCTGTAAACAAAGCTGAAGCTGTTTTAAATGAATTATGTACCCACTTTTGTTAGTTAAGTCTGCTATCAGTTTGGCCTGCTTGCCTCCTGGGGGAACTTTATTTTCAGGACAAAAAGGCAAATAATTATGAGAGTCATGTTGATTAGGAGGGTATTCCAGGTCAACTTCTAACATATATCCTACATCACCATCAGATAATATATTTTTATAGTCAAATAATGCGATTTCTTCCCTAGTTAAAAATTTAAACCCTGAAAGTGGTAAGGGCTGACTCATAGCCCATCCATATAAATTATTTGCGTCAATGTAACTTAAGAAATTATTTCGTTTGCTAGGATCAAAGTTATTTAAATACTTATTATTTGCTATGGAAATTCTTTGACTGCATTGTGTTAAGCCCCCTCTTACAGCTCTTTTAAAAAGTTATACATATCACCATCACTTATTAATTCTAAGTGTACGTTGGTGAACTTTAACATTGCGTCCCATGATATGGAGGGAGCAGTTACATAGTTTATGGGGTCTAACTTATAAATTCTACGACAAATATTTCGAAAGTTTTCAAAGACATCGGCTAAAATTAAAACGTCACTTTCTAAATAAAGCTTTAAGTAATCCCTTATAGTATTACAATTAAAAAGTGTCCCAAACTTTCTGTGCAAAACTATAATCTTCAACACTACAATTTTCATCGCTAAGAGAATTATAAAAACTATCAATGCTAGGAAGCTGGGTTTCGTTAAACTTTTCAAAGCTATTCAAGTAATCATAAGGAAATACACCCTTCCTACGCATTTGTCTGAATTTTTCTCCTTGAAATTTTGTTGCGAGAATTTTAAAATCCCTATCTTCCATATAGCTTGATAATTTTTCCAAGCTAGAATTTAGAAACCGTACTGAATCTATATACCTAATTTTATATCTATTTAATGCATTTAGTTTTATAGTTTGTGTAAGAGCTATGTACAATTCTTTATTACAAGGAATGGGGTTTAAATCTCCTTCCAATTCAGTAATAAATAAATGTATATCATACTTAGATAAATTATGAAAAACTACAGGAAAAAATGGATCGCTTAATTTATATTTTGGCTTACAGTTCTTATGAATAGGACCTACGTATTTCCCAGAAAATTGATCGAAGTGTTTGTCCAGGTCGCCATCGTTGATTACCTTTTCACAGGCACAGCAACTTCCTTCTTGGTCAAAGTCATCGATTGGATCTGTACTTGGGACTTTTTGCTGTGGCCCAATATTTGTAAAATAAACTCAAAGTCCTTTCTTTGAGAGTTTTACAATAATTGCTTAATGCAATCTTCACCTGTAATTTTTATAAAATTTAAATTATTTCAAAATTTATTAACATCATTTTTTTAATTTACCTTCATATGTCCATAACTCATTCAGAGTTGGATCATATTTGTGTGCAATGTAGAAGGATACCGCGCACGCACCCTGCCGGTATAAGCATCCAAGTTGCCCCCAGTCCAAACCGGGGTATGCAATATCCATGAGGTGTGTATAGGTTCAGATTCAAGCACTTCCACATTCAAGCTTATGGTAGTGTTCGTTGTTGTATAAAACTGTAGACAGTTATCACAGAAATATTTTCCCTGCGTGCGATTTTGAATGCTGCGAGCCGCATAATCTTTTGATGCACGTAATATAGGCATAGTGCATATTTTGACGGTTATTAATTCCTAATATATTAACGTGGTTTGGTAGAATCTCTTGAGTTTTAACTGTAGGTCCCACAATTTTTTACCGTCATTATCAATTTCATACACATTGATGCTAAAATCTTTATTTTTTTTCGAACTGATTTATTCCTTTTTTGGTAATTGGGAACTCAATTCCTGAAAAATCCAGTCTCATTCCTTCATAATCAATGACTTCTGCATTGATATTTATGTGGTAGTTTGCCGGTTTCGTTAATTTCTCCCGTGAATATTTCTTTTGTTGTGGTGTTGCAAAAGTAGCATTCTGAAATCGCTTGTTAGCTAGAAATGCTAAAATTGCCCACTTAAAACAAAATACGTCTGTGTTTTGAATATTTATTATCGCATTTCGCGATCTTATGGCATTCGGAGCTGGTATGAAACCGCTTGCAGGAATGTTTTCTAGTTTAACTATAGTGGCTTCAAAATAATCAAAGTTCTTGATAGCCCAACCAGAATCCTTTTCCTGGAATTCACTGCTCGATGTTATTAGGGATTCTATTGCGGCATTTAATTCTATAGTAATATTTTCAACTTGATATACCGATCTATATGCCGTTCCAAAGTGTTTCCTGGTTTCAACGGTTTCTCCGTCATCTATTTGTTTCATATAAGTCCCGTACACTCTTAACGAGAATTTGATTGCTCTATATTCTGACATGCAATCCTCAATTATTTAAAGTAGATTTGATTGACAAAATTGATAAAAATCATTTAAGTCAATTACATTTTCGTTGGGACATTTAATTCTATATGTTTTTACAGGAAACTTGGAGTTACTCACAATTTGTGAAATATTTTTTATAATTTACATCTTCTCGAACCGAAGCATTCTTATGGTAATCGGTTAGCAATATGCTGACGTTCCCTCGACTCAAGATACTGGATACCACAAGTATGACATAAAATTTCTCTTTTTTGCTCTTCTGTATTTCCCGAAATCTTAAGCTTTTTTGTAGGACTATTTGGTTCCTTACCCTCATCCATTCTTATCCGCTTGAGGGCATTTGCTGATGTTGAGGGAATATCGTCTCGAACAATAGCTGGTTCCTGTTGTTTTCCTTTATTATCCTTCTTCTTCATTAAAATGCTGAATGCATTTTGCGGTCCTTCACAATTCTTATAGTGCTCGTCAAATTTATAGTTGGGGACTATACGGTAGCACAAGTCACATCTTATTTTAGAACTTGCCATTAAAACCTCGAAGGCATTCCGAGGTTTGGAACACTTGGCATAGTGATCACTAAACTCACACATCTTCACAATCATAGCACACAAATCACATGCAATTGTTGACTCCATTTTTTTGATTTAAACGATGTAGTTTTTAAGTTATTATAATATTTGAAATGTATTTGTATATATATATATATATATATATATATATATTTTGTAAAAATTGTTTATAATTTTTAAGCACCGACGAAAATGACAAAGATAAACACAATAAAGCACCGAGACTTTTAATGTAGTTCTGAGGCCTTTGAGTAACTGATTCTGAGCAATTTGAGTGGTGTCATTTATATAGTCTCTAGACTATGTTCACCTAATGTTACCAATAGGGAGTGCATACAGGTATGTTTTACTCCTAGAACCAATCGTATTGGTTTTGAGTATACATAGGAGCCCCGGACGCCAGTCATATGGTATTGAAGGATAAGGAAGACAAGGATGGCGAACAAATTAACGGATGATGATAATGAGGCCTGAGAGTTCAGTGAAAGTAAATATCGGTGTGTGCGGAAGACTGGTCAGGAAAATGACAAGTGTAGTAAATATTCCATTTAATGGTTTCTACGGACAGCGGGATAGTTCGTGCACAATCTCCGTGTAAGAAAGATTTTCCCTTTCTATGTTCACTTGATAAGAACGATGCCCAAGGGTTCCACGAATGTAAATACAGGTGTGTGGGAAGTAACGGTCAGAACACCGTCAATTGCAATAAATATTTATTTTTAAGACTTAAAAGGAATCGGAAACGGTCATGCACAATCGTTATGAAATAAACATTTTACCTTTATATATATATTTACTTGTAACCACGTTGTCAGCACTTGCATTAGATCGTGAAGCAATTAAAAATTTCTGGCCTTAAGCTGAAAGTAGCTAGAACATAGGACATAGGCTGATTATAGTACATCAGTTTTACATTTAGCTGACTTGATTTTAAAATTTTAAATACTTGTATGCACTGATACTCGGTATGTATGTGTCGCCTGAGTCAGGTATTCTATAAGATCCTCCCTCCATTGGTTTTCTGGAAGACGTGACTCTTTGCTATCCCTTGGATGGGTCCACCTGAGAACTCACCCCTACCCTCAAGTGTGCGTTCAGGTCTGCTTGTGCGTGGAGGTGCGAACTCACCCCAACCCTCAAGTGTGTGCTGATATCTGCTTGTGCGCGGAGGTGTAAAAATTTATTGTTAAGCGTTTTAATGGGGAAAACGGAATGAATTACAAACGTAATGTAATGATCTTGGACTCCTATGACCTATACCCGAAAACGGTTTCTCAGCCAAGACCCTAACCAAAGATTTATCCTAGACACTGGCTGGGCGGTCGGCTAATCAGTGGAGGGCCATTTCGCCGAGTGCCATTTTAGCCGAGTGCCAATTCGCCGATGCCCCAAGTGCTCACTACTACCCTAAAAAGGCAAAAATTTCGGTAATTGGGGGGTCTCAATATAGGCCCCTCACTAAAAAAAAAAAAAAAAAAAAAAAAAAGGGCTGGCATTTTTCAAGCCCTTTCCAGTGGTATGCTTTATACGATTGTAAGTTAAAAACTGCAACTTTTCATTAAAACGCTTAACAATAAATTTAAACACCTCCGCGCACAAGCAGATATCAGCACACACTTGAGGGTTGGGGGTGAGTTCGCACCTCCACGCACAAGCAGACCTGAGCGCACACTTGAGGGTAGGGGTGAGTTCTCAGGTGGACCCATCCAAGGGATAGCAAAGAGTCACGTCTTCCAGAAAACCAATGGAGGGAGGATCTTATAGACCTGACTCAGGCGACACATACATACCGAGTATCAGTGCATACAAGTATTTAAAAATTTTAAAGCCGGGTAAGGCTGTTGCGACAGTGCCTGGCAGTGATCCCCTGGATCTGCTGCGGCAAGCATCGGCGAATGGCCGATGGCAGTGCTCCCTCGGTATGACCGAGGTCGAATTTATGAGATTTAGCCTGAGGCTAAATCTGACCCAAAAAGTGACTAGTGCTGGTGAGGGTGCCCAACTGCGGGAGAGAGCTGATCTTACCTGGGTGAGATCCACCGCACAAGTGACTCTTCCCAGAAACTGGTCCTCCTTATATACCCGGTGGTTGCCGCCAGTGTGCCCGTTCCCGAAAATCCCTTTCTGTAGTGTGACCGTTCGGCCCGGTGGTGTGACCGATCGTGGTTCACTAAGGCGCGCCCGCGCATTCAAATTCAAATCTTATTTATTTAATAAATCAACAGCGACTATTTCAGTGTCTTTTTTCTCCTTGCAGCTATGACCAAATTATCCTAAATACTTCATTATTTGACTCTATGGCTATTCCTAATTCTTATATCTTATCCTCTTTTTTATGCGCCCCGGGCGTCATACTACCCCCCGTTTTTATGGGCGGCTGGCGTGTGGGGCCGGATCATGATACGGCGGCCTCGCCCGAAGATGACCTGGAGTGTGTCATCCCCATTGGGCACCAGGACGCTGCGGTGCTGCCCAAACCGCAACCCGGCCCAACGCTCCCGGATGTGGGCCTGGGTTAGTGTTACTTTGATATTCTTTTAAATCCCCCACGTATGCCCGTTTTTTAATTGTGCCCCCCTGCTTCCTTAACTCTGCTATTACCGGTGATGGAAAACCCCGTACCTCCCATGGCCCGTCGTATTTTGGCGCCAACTTTGCGTTAAACTTGTCTATCGCACTAGATAGGAAGTGTGTTTTGCACCACACTAATTGCCCTATTTTGGGCTTCCATACCCTTTTCCGTAGGTCATAGTGTCGTTTCTGGTTTTCCGCGGCGTCTTCCATATTCCTGTAAGCTTCCGACCTGGTATTCTTCAGTCGTTCCCATCTTTCGGGAACCGATTCTAATACCAGACCGGAGCCCTTCGTAACTTTGTCGTAGAGTAATTGTGCCGGGCTATGCCCCGTTGACTCCGAAGTGCTGCTGTTATACGCGAGCATCAACTCCGGTAGGTTTTCGTCCCATCTGGTTTGTTCCCCTCCTGTCAATTCCGCTATCATGGTTTTCACTGTGCGGTTCGTGCGCTCGATCGGGTTTTGCTGCGGTGTGTACGGCGCGGTGAATTGCTGTTTTATTCCCCAGTGTTCCATAGCTGCCTTGGTCTTCCTGCCGGTGAATTGTACTCCGTTGTCAGATATCAGGATCTTAGGGGCTCCAATCCTTGCTATGACCTTTTCCCGGAATACCTTCAGGAACGTGTCTGCCGTTGCTTGCCGTACCGCCGTTAATTCTACCCACTTCGAAAATTTATCTACGATCACTACCAAAATAGTATTCCCGTGTCGTGTCCTTGGTAGTGGGCCCACAAAATCCACACATAGGGTTTCCCATGGAGCCTTGGCGATCTTTGTCAGCATCTGTCCCGCTGGGTGTTGTTGCGACGTCTTGTACTGCTGACAGGTTTTGCATGTCTTCACAAAGGTTACGATGTCCTTCTTCATACCCGGCCAGAAATACTGCTTCGTGACCCTCCTGAGTGTCTTGAATATCCCTAGGTGGCCTGCCGCCTCTTGGCAGTGGTTCTCTCGTAATACCGCCTGTACCTCTTCTCCCGCGACGCACAGCTTCCAGGGGTTAAGGTCTCCCTTCTTGGAGCCCTGTTTGTACAATCTTTCGCCCTCGATCCTATATTCCTCGTCTTCCGGGTTCTCCTGGCATTCCTTGTATTTCTTTTCTAGCCAGCCCTGTCCTGTTCTTGCCATTTTTGCCTCGACTGGTGGCGCGCGAGATAATGCGTCTGCTACGGCGTTCAGTTTCCTCTTGCGGTATCGTACTTCGACCTGAAGCGGTTGCAAGCCTAATGCCCACCTTGCCACTCTGCCCGAAGGACTTTCTATCGAATTCAGCCATCTGAGGGCTTGATGGTCGGTTATTACTACGAACCTGTACCCTTCCAAGTACATCCTGTATTTGTGGATACTCCAATATATAGCGAGACATTCTTTTTCCGTGGCACTGTAGTTCCGCTCCGCTTGGTTCAACCTCCTGCTCGCATATGCTATCACTCGTTCCCCCTCTGGGTTTTCCTGCGTCAGCACTGCGCCTATCCCGAAGTCGCTGGCGTCCGTTTGTAACACGAACTGCCTAGTGAAATCGGGACATGCTAACACCGGTGCCCGTGTTAAGCTGGTCTTTATTTGATCAAATGCTGCCTGATGCCGAGGTTGCCAGTCGAACTTTCTCCCTTTTCGTATTAGTTCTTGGAGCGGGTCTGCCTGTTCCGAGAACCCCGGTATAAAGTTTCTGTACCATGACGCCATTCCCAAAAAGCTGTGGACTTTCTTGGTTGTGCCTGTCGTTGGTAGTTCCCTTATGGCTGCCACTTTATCCGGGTCTGTCTGTATTCCTTGATCGGTCACGATATGTCCCAGATACCTTAGCTCTTTTTGAAAGAAATGGCATTTTTCTGCGTTGATTTTTAGGTTCGCTTCTTGGAGCCGCCTAAACACCTCCTGTAGCTTCTCCAGGTGCTCCCGCTTATTCCTTCCAATTACCACGATGTCATCCAGATATGCGAATGCAAACGGCTCCATTTCTGGCCCTATGATGGTATCCAAGGCTCTTTGGAACGTTGCCGGTGCCGTGGTGAGACCAAATGGCATCACCTTCCATTGGAACAGCCCTCGTCCTGGTACCGTAAATGCAGTGTACTGCTTACTATCCACGTCCATTGGTATTTGCCAATACCCTGCCTTCAGGTCGATTGTGCTAATGAACTTGGCCTCCCGGAGTTGGTTTAATATTAAATCCATCCTTGGTACCGGGTATGCGTCTTTCTCCGTTTTCTCGTTTAGTAACCTGTAGTCCGCACACATTCTCCATTCGTTGTTTTTCTTCCGTACCAAGACTACCGGCGCGCTGTATGAGCTTCGTGAGGGTTCTATCAGCCCCTGGTCCAATAGTTCATCCACCTGTTCGTTTATAATGGCTTGCTGTTTTGGGTTGCGCGGGTAATAGCGTTGTTTCACTGGTCTTTCGTCCTTCATGTATATTGTGTGTGTTGCGATCGTACTGCATCCCTTCATCCTTTCAAACACCATCATTTGTTCCTCCAGGAATGTCCGGATCTCCTCCTCGGATGGCTCCGTTTTTAGTCCTGCTTCCTCCCGCTGTTTCCGTTTTTTTTCCTCCTGAGGCTCTCTGATGGTTATTTCCTGGTGGTCGCATCGTATTATCGTTCCTACTTTTGCCAAGAAGTCCATCCCCAGCAGCATTCCTCCTGTCACTTGGTCCAGGATCAAGAAACTTAGCTTGAATCGCTTGCTCCCGAACTGGACGAGCGTGGCGAAACTCCCCATTACCTTTTGCTTTGCTCCGTTTGCCAGGGTTATTTCCTCCCTCGCCTCGTTCCATCTACCCTGCTTCCTTAGGTTTCGATAACTTCCCTGGTCGATCACGCTTCTTGATGCCCCGGTGTCCACTATTCCCTTCGCCCTTTTCGTTCCGATCCTTACCTCTGCCGTTGCCTGGAATCCATCGTAGCTTATCCCTCCTCTTCCTGCCGGTCCTAGTGCTCGGTCCTGTACTGCCAGAGTCGCCTGCTCCAGCCTCCTGTTGACATCCGGCCGGGCTCTACAACATTCAGTTGTCCTCCGCTCGTTTCTCCCGCACACCCAGCAGAATAACCTTGGTGGGTTGCCGCAAGCCCTTGTGGCGTGTCCCGTTCCTCCACACCTCATACAGATCTCCGGCCTTAGTCCGTGGCCCCTTGTCTCTGCCGGGTGATCCTGACTTTCCGTCGCCTCAATTTCCTCCACCTCCTCTGCTAGTGTTAGGAACTCTGTCAGTGATGCAAAACCTGATCTTCGTGCATAAAGCTTTATTTTGCTCCGACAGTTCTTGTATATCCTATCAAGTTTTTCTTTTTCTGAGTAACCGGTGAAGCTCATCAGCTTCCTCAGTTCCATTGCATATGCCCGAGTGGGTTCCCCTTCTTTCTGCCGGAGTTGTCCGATTTTTAAATCCAGTTGCTCCTGGTACCTTGGTGGTAGGAAGTACTCTAGGAGTTCCCCTCTCAATTCTTCCCATGTTCTTACCCGACTTGGCGTCGTATTCCACCAGTCTTCTGCGGCGCCTTCCAAGATAAAAGGCATCGTTTATACCAATTCATCCTTGTCTATGCCATATCCTATGGCCCATTCTTCCATCTTGCCTAGGAACTCCAGTGGGTTGGATGTGCCCTGGTACCGTATTCCCCAACTTCTTACTCTGTCCAGAGATTCCACTTTCCTCCTGTCTCCCATGCTCTGTGTCTCCTCCTTCGTGGCTGTCCTTTTGCTGTCCGGCTCGACCTGGGCCCCTCCACCCGGTATTTCCATCTTCTTGTACTTGCTTGATACCTCCATTAATCTTGTCCTGATCTCCTCTGTGTGCTCCGTGCTCTTCGTGTATGTTGACAGTCTTTGTCTTAGCTCCCTTGATCCTCCGCTTGGGTCTACGCCGAATTCACTCGCGTATTCTACCAGCTCTGCTTTTGTAGCCAGGTATACCAAGCTCGACATTACTCTCTTAGTGTCCTTTTTCCTGCAACCACTTCAACCTGTTCGGGCGCCATGTAACGGTCCTGCTTCGGGGTGCCTGGGACGGTTCACCGGATACCAGCAGTTCGTTCCAACATTTAGTTTGATGTCAGGCGTGGTTGCTAGAAAAGAAGGTTCCACCCAGAGTAAGGACGCAGCTGGTTCGGTTAAGTTAGATTATATCTTAGTTGTTTATTTCATTTCTAGGGTTACAGAGTTATTTTACAAGGTTTCGGCAAGTCGTCGCCGGGCGGTCTGCGGGGCCAGGAGGGAGAGCTTCCGAGGGAGGGTAGTCGGGTGTCCGATGCTCCGTAGGGTGCCGAGGGGGAGGCCGTTTGGGAACAGGGCCTGACCGTCTGGGCGATCCGCTAGCTAAAGAAAGAAGAGACAAAATGGAAACGAGAGAATGGGTGACGGCCCGAGGGCCGGTTACGCGAGCGAGTGTGAATGTGATGAGGAAAAGATTATGGAGTCGGTATGATAAAAGAATGACTAGAAACCCAGTGGGTCTCGGGTGAGAGATGACACGAGGCCCTTTGGGTCCGACGTGTGAGCGATGCAAAGCCCCGGTAGGGCTGTTGCTAGAGATGATGCGAGGCCCTTGGGGTCCGTCGCGTAAGAACTGCAAAGTCCCTGTGGGACCCTGGCGAGAGATGACGCGAGGCCCTTAAGGTCCGACGCGAACTAGACACAAAGTCCCTGTGGGACTCTTGCGAGAGATGACGCGAGGCCCTGAAGGTCCGACGCGTAAGAGACGCAAAATCTCTGTGGGACTCTTGCGAGAGATGACGCGAGGCCCTGAAGGTCCGACGCGTAAGAGACGCAAAATCCCTGTGGGACTCTTGCGAGAGATGACGCGAGGCCCTGAAGGTCCGACGCGTAAGAGACGCAAAGCCGGGTAAGGCTGTTGCGACAGTGCCTGGCAGTGATCCCGTGGATCTGCTGCGGCAAGCATCGGCGAATGGCCGATGGCAGTGCTCCCTCGGTATGACCGAGGTCGAATTTATGAGATTTAGCCTGAGGCTAAATCTGACCCAAAAAGTGACTAGTGCTGGTGAGGGTGCCCAACTGCGGGAGAGGGCTGATCTTACCTGGGTGAGATCCACCGCACAAGTGACTCTTCCCAGAAACTGGTCCTCCTTATATACCCGGTGGTTGCCGCCAGTGTGCCCGTTCCCGAAAATCCCTTTCTGTAGTGTGACCGTTCGGCCCGGTGGTGTGACCGATCGTGGTTCACTAAGGCGCGCCCGCGCATTCAAATTCAAATCTTATTTATTTAATAAATCAACAGCGGCTATTTCAGTGTCTTTTTTCTCCTTGCAGCTATGACCAAATTATCCTAAATACTTCATTATTTGACTCTATGGCTATTCCTAATTCTTATATCTTATCCTCTTTTTTATGCGCCCCGGGCGTCATAAACTGTCTTTTATTCTGGAAATTTCACTTTTTAGCTGACTAGGTCTTCATATGTTTGTATTAAGTCGGCCATGATTTATGTCTATTAAGAGGCTTATGATACTATATTGAATTTTCTCGCATTCATCTATAATGTTACTTAGCTGTTTGGTTATCATAAAAAAGTTGATAGACTCTTTGTACACATAATATGATTCTTGCAATACCGCCGTCATATTCTTAATTCTTTCGTTCATTCCTTTAAAATTTGAGTTAACTTCATCCGTCGTTTTCTTTAAAATGTTAGTCGTAGAATCGACTAAGGAAGTTTGT
Organism: Drosophila eugracilis; assembly: GCF_018153835.1. Taxonomy (NCBI): domain Eukaryota; kingdom Metazoa; phylum Arthropoda; class Insecta; order Diptera; family Drosophilidae; genus Drosophila; species Drosophila eugracilis. The sequence goes on along the minus strand of NW_024573917.1, from coordinate 142,451 downwards.
TTCCTACTTAACTCGTTAAGGCTTTGCTGATTGCTTAATAAGATTTTCATATTATCCACCATTTGTATCCTGTCGTCTTCATCCATTATTCCAAATAGAATGTGATAAAGCAATCGCATAAAACCAAATGGAGCACGTTTACTTCTTGATTTTCCCTGAGCCATAAAAAGTTTATTATTTTCTTCTATGTCTGAGATCTGCCTTTCCGTGTTACTCAGAACTAAAAGGCATTGATCCTCAAAACTATGAAGTCGTTCGCAAATTACCCTCATTTTTGGTATTAATTCTTTACCTATTTTAAGCATTTCGAAGTAAACGTCCATATTATAAAATATTATTAAATTCCAAGAGGAGGCTACAATTTCAACATCGCCCATTGGGTTTAAATATATTGCCGAAGTCTTATTTATCTTCTCTATTGCATACCTTGGCTGATCAACCCTAGCTGATGCATTAGCAAATTGGCAGAATATAAATAATAACATGGCCATTACAAAACCAAGTTTTGAAATCTTTGATGTACCTCTTGTCTGTCTTTTCGGTTTTGTCTCTTTGGGATCAGATTCCATTTTATCGACAGACTTTATTCCGTCTAAGGGACAAACCTTGCTTATCGGTCTAGTGATAAATCCATCTTGTAATCATACTTCTACCTCTCTAACCTTTTCGTCTTTACCTTTATGGACTTTTTCTACCTTCCCATTGGCCACCTGGCTGGATGACTGTTCTCATCCTTCAACAAAACAATTTGTCCGTTCTCTATATTTGGACTTTCCCTCTTCCATTTGTTTCTCTGTTGTAAAGTATGCAAATACTCTTCTTTCCATTTAACCCAGAAGTCTCTTCTAATTTTTTGGATTAATTTCCACCTATCTAAATTACCAATTTTCTCGTTTTCAATTGGTTCAACAATCTCTAACGGTGGTCTACCAATCAAGAAATGACCTGGAGTTAATACGAGGTGTGTTCAAAAAGTAAGGTGACTCTTCAAATTTCGCGAATTTCAAATTTTTCGATTATCGATTTTTTTGTTTTGTTATATTGGTACACTCTTCCCTAACATCTGTACCAAGTTTCAATGGAACATCCTCTTTTGTTTGGTTGTGAGAGGCGTAAAGTTACAAGTTGTTTTGCGAGCTCGGCGATTTTTTGCTATCGAAAAATATGGATCAAAGGATTTGGATTTTTTGGCCAAAAACAACACCACAATAATGCCTCAGCCACCATATTCACCGGATTTGGCCCCATGTGACTTTTTCTTGTTCCCAAAACTGAAGATAATCGAAAAATTTGAAAAATTTGAAATTTGAAAAGTCACCTTACTTTTTGAACACACCTCGTATAACTTCTAAAAGGTTTCGATAATCGAAAAATTTGAAATTCGCGAAATTTGAAGAGTCACCTTACTTTTTGAACACACCTCGTACTTCATGTTGATCCATTTCATTCTCAGAAGTATACAACGGTCTTAAATTCAGGCATGCTTCTATTTGACATAAAAGTCAAATAGTCAAAAAGTCTCTTCGTATGTCAGACTATTTTCACCTATTACCCGTTTCAAATGGTGCTTCATGGATTTAACTCCAGATTCCCAAATACCTCAGAAGTGAGGTCCTGCTGGGGGAATAAAATGCCAATCAGTTCTATCTTTTTCAAGCTGCGCGGCAATCAATGTGTTTTCTTTGATTGCTTTAACAAACTCTTGATCCAACTTTCTTGAAGCTCCTACGAAATTTGTTTCGTTATCTGAATAGATATTGGCAACTTTTCCTCTTCTAGCGATAAATCTTCTTAGGGCTGCTAGAAATGCATCCGAGGTTAAATCACTTACCATTTCTAGATGAATGGCCTTGGTAGCCATACACACAAATACGGCAATGTATCCCTTATATGTTTTTAGCCCACGATTCTAGGAACATTTAACAAAATAAGGACCTGCGTAATCTATCCTAGTATTTAAGAATGGGTACGACATTGTAACTCTGTATTTAGGCAGATTGTCCATTATTTATTGAGCAGTATTTCGTCTGTACCTAGCACACTTGACACATTCTCTCAAATACTTCTTTAAGGAATTCTTTAGCCCGAAAATCCAATATTTCCTTTGGATATAATTTCGCATTAAGTTTATACCTCCATGCAAAGTTTCTTTATGAGCCTTTTGGATCAATAAATTTGTTAAATGGCACTTGTGTAAAATAATTGGATGCTTTACTTTAAATTCTGCATTGGAGTTCTGTAGTCTGCCTCCTACTCGAAGTATACAATCCTTATCTAAAAATGGATTCAACGACAATATCCTATTACTTGTCTTAATTTCTTTTTAGACTGAATTGATATTCTTGCTGTTTTTTAATAACGATCTTTTCAGCTCTATTCAGCTCCTTTACCGATAGAAAAGAAGGAAAAAATTCTTTCTTAATTTTTGATCGAATGAATCTATTTAAATATGCTATTATTCGTATAATTTTTTCAATGCTGGAAAACTTCTCCAATAATTTGTAAATGGGGTCATCGGTTTTGTTATTTAGAATAGAATTTACCAAAACCACATCTTCTTTGGATTGCTGTCGAGGCCAATGCTCCTTTGGCTCAGATAGCCATTTCGGACCTTTCCACCATAAATCACAGGTGGTCAGTTGGCTAGAAATTTTCGGAAGCGTCAGCAAATCCATGAAGCTGTATTATTGAACTATTTTTTGAACTAATCCATCTTGGGATTCGAATCTCTTCTAAAAGCAATAAATTTTCCTTAAAATTTACCCAATAATCTTTATCTTCCTTGGATAATTCTTGATCCCATTCACTCTTATTTATCCATAGTTTTTGAATAAAAAGATTTCCTAAAATAGTTACAGGAGCCAGCCATCCCAAAGGGTCATATATTTTTGATAATGTTGATAGCACTATCCTTTTGTTGATGTTTTTCGAGTCCCCGCAATTTACTTTGAATTTAAATAAATCTTTTTGCGGTTCCCATTGAAGCCCCAGGGTTTTTACGCTTTCATTTTCGACATGAGTGAGAACTTTGTTATCTCCTACAGTTTCCATTATTTTTAGCAATTTAGCATAGTCTAACCTTAGTTTTTAATTTCTTTTTAATTATTTCTCAAGATTCATGAACGAGCAATTGCTTGTTTCTTCGAGTCTCCTAAGGTGACATCATCTTTAAATGGAATTGACACAATGTATCGACCATCTGAACCTTTTTTTGTAGTTTTTATGAAATAATTCTCACATATTTCAGATTCGATATCATTTTTGTCCTCTTCCTCAACTTCCCAATACCGATCCATATCTTAAATAAATTCCATAAATTTTGACCACTCCATTCTGCAGAATGTGAGTGTATAGATCTGCCCCAATTATCAGATCTACACGACCCGGCTTATTAAAGTCTGGGTCAGCCAAATTGTACTTCTCCCACTTTGTTTTGTCAATATTAACTGTGTTGACTGGGAGAGCCCTCATAAGTTTTGGAAGTATAAGTGCTTCAACTCTTATCGTTTTTTGGGAATTATTTCGTTTAATTGAAAGATTTACCTTGTGCTTCGAGATGCACTTTCCCGTGGACGATACTCCACTGATCTCTGTTTGAGACCGAATTTTGGGCAATTTCAGAATATGCGCAGATTCTTCTGAAATTATTGTGCTTTGAGAACCACTGTCGATCAAAGCTCTAAAATTTTCGAAACCTCCCTCAGAGGTTTGAATTTGAATGCGTACTGTAGCTAGCAACGCTTGTTCCGATGTCAAACACGAGTTTACTTTATTTTCATTCGTTTTCTCAACTTTTTGGTCTGTTTTAGACTTGACGTAAATGTGTAGCATACTATGGTGATTTTTCTTACAAATCGAACATGAAATGTCACTTTGACATTTCTTACTATATTAATGTTTAAGGCATTTAAAACACAAATGTGCCTTTTTACTTTTTCCATTCGTTCAGATGGATTCAAAGCCTTAAATTTTTGGCACTGTAGTATCAAATGTCCCGTACTTTTGCACATCGGACAACTGTTAGTAGACAACTCTTTCATATTGCTACTGAACACTTTTTTACCAGGTTTTTCATCCTGAACTGAGCTAATCGAACTGAGTCGTTGCTCTAAAAATTCAATGACATCGGACAATGCTTGAATTTCTTTAGTTTTTTTAACATGGCTCTCATATAGTTGTAGAGCTTCTTTGTTAAATTTTCTTATTATTATGTGTGCAAAAACTATATCAACCTCGTCAGAAATTTGTGCCTTTAATTTTATCATGTGAATTGACTCATTAATTGTGTCAATAAACATTCTTAATTGCCGCACTGATTCCACATTTAGATTTTGGAGATCAAGAAGGCGATTAATCTGATCGGAAAAAATTTTCCTCTTATTTTCATACCGCTTGGTTAACAATTCCCAAGTGGCCTCATAGTTTTCACCTGATCCCAACAATAAGTGAGAAACCACATTCCTGGCTTCTCCCTTTAGTGAGATTTTAAGGTAATTAAATTTTAAGGAAGGACTGAGATCCTCCCTTAAATGTATGAGTTCATTAAATAACTCATAAAATAGGTCCCAATCTTTGGAATCTCCAAAAAATGTGGGTACCTGAATTTTAGGTAGCGTCAATTTTATGATTTCCAACTTCTACCTTACTAGGCACAATTTCCTCGAGTTTTTTTCTCATATTTTTGGTCACCATGCAAATATCGAATGCTAATTCTTCAAATATATCATCATACCTTTTAATCGTGACGTCCGTTGTGTTTCCCTGCTTTAAAAGAACTAGTTTATCCCAATAAAAATTTATCTTCCCAATCCTAATTTCAAAAGTTTTAATTTTATCGTTTTGAATGTCTTCAAATGTGTCTTTTAAATACCTTTCTAACTGCTCAATCGCTATATCTAACTGGCTTTCACAGCTTACATTTGATTCTATTTTCTGCTCGTTTGCCATTAATTTTCCCTCGGACTTATCAGAATCAGCTAACACTTTATCTATTCTTACTTTAATTCTATTAAAAATCGAGAGCATTTCTTCATAATGACTCTTTACAAAGTAGTCATGGTCGACTACTCCAATATGTACCAGAGCTTTATGGTTTTGGATGCACTCGGCTTTCAGCTCATCAAATTTCTTCAAATATTCAAATGATAAGCTTGGGAGAACTTCCAGCGCCGTAAGGGCGTTGGTAATCTCCACCTTCCTTTTTATAAGTGCGATAGTTTGATCGGACAACATTTTTGCTTTATACTTTTTATACTACAAAAAATTATATTAACTGACTTAAATTACCGACAACTTATATAATATTATTATAATATATATAATATTTTTAATTTTCAATTATTTTATTATGAATAATAGGACTTATCTGATCCTATTTATTTTTTATGGTTGCCGCTGCTGTCGTCGCTGACTCTATGATGTTTCTTCCGTTGTCGATTAAAGTTGACTTTGGTAGATGCTGTCCTCGATATTGTAGTTGTAGTTGTAGTCGTAGACGTGCTGAAGTCCTTAAAGTCCTGGCGTCCTTGTATGCAGGTTAGGTGTTTCATAGATGATTTATGATCTTTTTTTTTTGTTCTGGAATCTTTTCTTTTGTTTTTATATTGGGAGTCACTTATTTTTGGGGGCACTTTGGGGTCACTTTGATATTCTAATACTCGTTATTTTTCCAATAAATTTGGGAGTCACTTTTTTATTATTATACCCGTTATTTTTTCAATGAATTTGGGAGTCACTTTTTCGATGTAGGCCTCGAATACGCCTGATTTTATTAAATCACTTTTTCGATGTTTGAAGGACTCGAAAACGCCAAAAATAATAATTGCTCGATGGCAAAATTATTTTTATTTTGTAATTTGTCGATTTATCGACCACTTTCACAACAAACTTGGACTTTTTTGTTGCAATACTATAGTTGAATTAATTTTTTATTATATCAGAAAAGATTCTTTTATATCTTTTTGATTTTTATAAATTTTTTACTCCGTTTCTTACATCTGGTGGGGGATAACAAGAGTCAACTATTCATTAACACCTTAAACAAAAACTGCAAGTGTTACAGATTTTATTTTTTAGGTGCTGGCCTAAGTTCTGAGTCTCTTACCACTGGTGGGGGAAAACTGCAGAGTTGTCGAAGGTCCAAAAATGAAAGGGATGAATTAATAAAACAACCTTTTCCGTTGAGTTCTGTATTAAAACTGAATTTTATTTTCTAAGTCCCTGCTTAGGAAACTAACATGAAATTCTTATTCTGGTCTTATCTGTGGCCTACGCAGAGGCCGCGTCTGCCTGTGCGGGAGAGTTATCATTTGACCCCCGCACAGGAACCTTTGGCGCAGTGTGAGAAGCATCTCAAGTGATTATCTTCGGTTTGGCTCGAGTGGCCTGCACTTACAGATTACAAGTGCTAGCACCGCTCCCCTGTAGGGTCTACAATTACAGATCATAGTTTATGGCTCTGGATCGATTTACAACTGTCACATGACATGCACAGAGCTCATAAAGTATTATATTTTATTTTTATTAGTGTTCGTCTGAACATCACTTTTAAGCTGATTAGGCCTAAGGATGTTTGTATTCAGCCTACCGTGATTAATATCTTCTTCAATCAATTATTGAAGCTGTTTGTTACCATAAAGAATTATATCGATTCTTTGTACACATAGTAATTCTCATTAAGAACTTCTGTCATGTTCTCAATTCTTACTTGCATACTCCTAAAATTGGCATTAACGTCCTCAGTTGTTCTTTTTAGTAGTAGTTGAATCAACAATTGAAGTTTGCTTTTGAAACAATTTATCTATGTTCCTCTGATTGTCTAATAAGTTTTTCATATTTTCTTCTAATTGTTCCCTGTCATCTTTATCCATTATACCAAATAAAAAATATATATATACCCAAAAACTCGAAAGGAGCACGCTTGGTTCTGGATCTTGGTTGCATCATGAATGATTTATTATTCTCTTCTAGTTCTAATAACTGATTTTGCATATTATTCAAAACTAGATGGCATTGTGCTTCAAAGCTATGAAGTTTGTCACAAACTTTTCTCATTTCCCTTATCAGAGCTTTTCCTTTCATCATCTTGAAATATGCATCCATGTTATAATAAATTACTAAATTCCAAGATGTACTTACAATTTCCACATCTCCTAGTGGATCTAAATATATTGCCGCAGTACTATTTATTTTTTGTACATCAAACACATTATTTTTGGGTTTTATAGCTGAAGCACTGGATACCTGACAAACTAAAGCAATCAAAGTCAATATCACTATGCTACCTAGTTTAGATAACCTAGGGGAAACTCTTTTTTATGGCTTACGGTCGGTGTTGTGGTTGCATCCTCAGCTTCTTGTACACCAATTAAATGACAAATCTTGGTAATCGGCCTCGTCAATGATGCTTCTGAGGTTTTTACTTTGACAACCCTAACTTTATCGACCCTTCCTTTATGAATTTCTTCTACTTTTGCCATTTGGCATCTGGCTGGGTGACAGTTTTCATCTTTTAAAAGCACTATTTGCCCTTTTTCTATATTTTGACTACCTTTTTTCCATTTATATCTTTGCTGCAATGTATATAAATAATCCTCTTTCCATTTGACCCAAAAATCTCTTTTCTCTTTCCACCTATCTAGGCTCGAAATTTTTTCATTTTCTTCAACTGCCTCCACTATATCCAACGTTGGTCGACCTATTAAGAAATGCCCGGGCTTTAGCACTTCATTATTATCCACGTCTTCTCCTGTCATATATAGTGGTCTAGAATTAAGTACTGCTTTGATTTCGCATAAAAGGGTTGACATTTCTTCGTATGTCAATATACTATCTCCAATTACTCTTTTTAAATGATATTTTACGGACTTAACACCTGCTTCCCAAATAACTGCAAAGTGAGGTCCTGCCGGCGGGATAAAATGCCACTGAATTTTTCAGTTTCCTTTTCTGCTGCTACTCTGGAGTTATATTGTATAGCTTTTACTAATTCTTCGTCTAACTTCCATGCAGTTCCTACAAAATTAGTACCATTATCCGAATATATATAGGTACATTTTCCTCTTCTCGCTATAAGTCTTTGTAGTGCTGATAGGAATGCATCAGAAGTTAAATCACTGACAACTTCTAAATGAATTTCCTTCGTAGCCATACATACAAACACTGATATATAGCCTTTAAAAGTTTTCTGACCAGATTTTTTGAGTATTTTAGGTGGTATGATCCTGCATAGTCTATACCCGTATTTAGAAAAGGGTATGCTACATTTACCCTGCATTTGGGCAGATTACCCATTATTTGTTTGCCTGTACATTGCCGATATCGTGCACAGGTGACGCACTCTTTCAATACTTTCTTTAGAGCATCCCTTAACCTAAATATCCAATACTTCCTTTGGATTTGGTTTCTCATTAAACTAACACCGCCATGCAAGGTCTCCTTATGCGCCTTTTCAATTAACAATCTTGTAGGGTGGCACTTATCTAATATGATCGGGTGCTTGACATAAAATCGCAAATTGCTTTTTTGTAGCCTACCACCGACCCTAAGTATACCATATTTTTCTAAAAATGGATTCAGACCTAGAATTTTACTTTTCTGCTCTATTTCCTTGTCGGCTCGTAAGCATAATATTTCGGTAATAAACTGCTGTTCCTGCTGTTTTTTAATTATTACTAATCGAGCGAATTTTAATTCATTTGCTGTCAGCAAGTGGGTATGAAGTTTTCTTGACTTTCATAGGTATAAACCGCAATACCCAAGCTACGACCCGCTCCAACTTTTGATAACTTGAATATCTATCCAGGAACTTAGAAATGGTATCTTCGGATTTTACTATCACCGTAATTACTGTTACTTCTTCATCTATTTGTAACTTGGGCCAGTTGTTCTCCGGTGTTGAGAGCCATTTGGGCCCATTCCACCAGAGCGAACAATCTTCTAATTTTGTAGCACAGATGCCTCTGAAGACAATGTCTGCTAGGTTATCCTCAGATCTCATATGATTCCATGCTGTATCTTTTAATTTTAAAATTTCGTCAGTTCTACGTCTAATAAATTTTCTTTACAGCTCTTATTTCGTATCCAGGCTAACGTAATGGTCGAATCACTCCATGCAAAACTTGTTGTTATGCCAGGAATAACTTCTTTCGTTCTTTTCATCAACAGGCTTAAAAGGTGGGCTGCGCAAAGTTCTAACTTAGGGATGGTCTTTCTATTCTTCTTAGGATTCACTTTACTTTTGCTTGCCACAAACGTAACTGATTCTCCTACCTTTTCATATACGACTGCTGCATACGCTTTTTCAGAAGCATCAGAGAACCCGTGTAGCTGAATCGCACTATTAGTTCGTGTTTTTAACCATCTGAAAACCCTAATGTCTTCTAATGATTTTAAATTTTTCTCGTATAGATTCCACTCAGCTAAATCATTAGTAGATAGTTCCTTATCCCAATCGTTCTCTTCTAGCCACAACCTTTGCATAAATAATTTTCCCACTATAGTCACTGGAGACAACCACCCCAATGGATCATATATTTTGGCTAGGTTTGTTAGCACCAGCCTCTTATTTATTTTCTTATTGTTTTTCAATTTAACTGCAAATTTAAAATCATCTTTAAAAGGTTCCCATTGAAGACCCAACGTTGTAACTGATTCTGTTTCCTCTATGCTCAGTACTTTATTTTCACCCGCATTTTCAACTGTATCAATAATTTCTTTCTGGTTGGAAATCCATTTTCTTAAATTCATTCCTACTTTCTCCAACTCCATTGAAATCATGCATACTATTTTCTTTGACTCTTCAATGCTGTCTGATCCAGTCATTAAATCATCCATATAGAAATCGTTTATTATAACCTCTTTAATCAACTGATCCTGACTTCGATTTCCTATCTCAGTTAACAGCCTGGTTGCTAAATACGGAACTGATGCCGTACCATATGTAACTGTCGTTAGTTTAAAATCTTTTATTTTGTTTTTGGGGGAATTTCTCCAAAGTATATGCAAATATCCTTGATCTTTTCCGAAATATTAATTTGTCGGCATTTTTTCAATTCTGCGGAAACTACATACTGCCATTTACGCCATTTTAAAATAATATCGAAAATGTCTTTTTGGACTTGAGGGCCAATCCACATAATGTCGTTAAGGCTTTTATTATTAGTAGTTTTTGCAGGCGCATCAAAAACCACTCTTAACTTTGTTGTTAAGCTCTCGTCCCTAATTACGGCTTGATGCGGCAAGTAATATTTTCCTTCTGAATTAAATTCCTAAGTGACCTAAGTTTATATATTCAGCAATAATCTTACTATATTGTTGTTTTAGATTTTCATCTTTATATAATTTTTTCTCTAAATTTAAAAACCGTGCCATCGCTTGGTTTTTTGAATCCCCCAAAACTTGATCCTCTTTAAAAGGAATTGAGACCACATATCGACCTGACGAATCTTTCTTAGTTGTTCTCATGAAATTTTCTTCGCAAATTTGAAATTCAAAGTCATCTTTACTCTCTTCTTCTAATTCCCAAAATCTTTCCATATCTTTGCACTCAATCATGGTTGCAACTATTCTGTTCTCGCCATTCGACTTTATGCAGCCCGACACTATCTATCCAAATTCAGTATTTTGGCCTAGGAGTCCGTCTTTATTCCATTATTAAAGATGTGGGGGATTCTGGGGTTTCCACTAAGTCATTCACACGCACACCCGTACTCACAGGCTTACTTACATTTATAGAAATTGACAGTGTGTTTTGAGAAAATTCAACCCATTAGGACGTTCCCAATCCTCCTAGTTAGGGTCAGGAATATTCTTAAATAACGGATAGGGGGGTCGGAAAACTAATCATGACACAATCGTCACATTTTATTACTTATTTGAACATGTGCACTCATTTTAAAAACTATAATTTATGGGTTTGTGATTTCTGTGCCAAAATCCATACTCACTAAATATTCCTGCGGGGTGGTGAGAGAAATCCTAAGACGACAGATAATGGATTGGGGCTGGGGGAAAAACAAAGACTGGATTGCAAACTATTTCCTCTGAGTCCCTTTGTGTTGAAGTACTGAAATCTAAAAATCTTAAATTTGAATAAACTACTTGAAACATAGACTATACACTTGACAATTTTATTATATCGTGATAATTATCCGACCCTCTTACATATATAGAAATTGACAAATTGTTTTGAGAAAACTCAACACCTTAAGACGTTTCAATCCAATACATTTCAATATTTCCATATAACGGATAGGGGGTTGAGATCTCAGGAACTATAAGAGATACAAAGTTGAGATTAAGCATGACGATTCTTGAGGTCCCTACGCAGCGCAAGTTTATTACAACATCCTGTCACGCCAACTCTAACGCCCACAAATCTCGAAAACCTAAAATCACAGAAACTATTAGAGGTTATTTACGGTTTTCACATATTTTAGAAAAGGAGATATATCGGTAACTATAAGTGATAGAAAGTTCGGATTAAGCATGTATGTATTTATGAATCTCCCAATGCGAATTGTTTTTCGATAAAGCCACGCCCACTCTAACGCCCAAACCAAAAATGGAAAAATCCGTCTATTTTCTTTATTCCATTATTAAAGATGTGTGCATTCAGATCTGCTCCTATTATCAGGTCCAGCCTACCTGACTTGTTGAAATCGGGATCAGCAAGCCGGTATTTATCCCACTTTGCTGTGTCAATGTTAATCATTTGACCTGGTAGTGCCTTCATTAATTTTGGTAGGATGATTGCATCTACCGTCAAATTATTTGTATCCTTTTTTGTGTTTTAAATTGTAAATTTACTGTATGCCTTAAAATGCATGTTTTACTTGTGGAAACTCCACTAATTTCTGTATACTTGTTAATTCTCGGTAATTTAAGAATTTGTAAAGCCTCCTCTGAAATTATAGTGCTTTGAGACCCACTGTCTATCAAAGCTCTTAATTTTTCGAAGCCACCATTGCCTGATTTTACTTCAATCAGGGCTGTAGCTAACAACGCTTGCTCCGTTGTTCTACACGTGTTCACTTTTTCTGGAATCTTAAAATGAAGTAACGTATGGTGATGTTTGTTACAAGTCACACACAGCTGCTCACTTGTGCATCTTTTAAAACTTTTATGCCTCAGACACTTGCAAATATGATTTTTTTCGCCCAGTCAGTTCTTTCTGCTGGGTTCATTCTTTTAAATTTATAACACTGGACTAAATAAGGCCCTGGTATTCGCAGAGTTATGTGCGCAAAAATGGCATCGACTTCTTCGGATAAGTGTGCCTTTAATTCTATAATGTATATTGACTCATTAATAGTGTCAATAAACTTTTTAATCTGCTTATCTGAATCCAAATTTAAATTTGGCATATCCATAAGCCTATTCATGTGCTCTGAGAATATTTTGTTTTTATTCTTATACCGCTTGGTCAAAAACTCCAAGTGGCTTCGTAATTTTCGCCGGCGCCTAGCAATAAGTGAGTAAACACATTCCCGGCTTCTTCTTTTAATGCCGACTTGAGATAATTAAATTTTAGAGAGGGACTTAAATCCTCTCTTGTGTGGATGAGCTCTGTAAACAGCTCATGAAACAGATGCCATTCTTTGGAATCACCAAAAAATTTGGGAATCTGAATTTTAGGCAGGGTTGGTAATTCCTCCGCCTTTACCACCATCGACACATCAGCCTGCGTATTAACTCTGCTGAGTCTATTGTTTATCGCAGCTAAAATGTTTTGCGTATCAAACCCGATATCGCTTATCTCCTCCTCGAATACCGATCTTTCGAAACAAGTATTAACCTGTTATTAAATTCTGTACTCTCCTGAACAAAAACTCTATTTGGTTTTTTCTTATTTTCAGCAAATCCTGAGTGCTGTCTATGAGGGTCGTCGTGTCATCAAAATATTCTCTTAACTTGCCTACCTGAATTCGTAATGTCTGCGCTATTCCGGAAGCGTTCGAAGTCCCTATCAACTCAATATTTGTTTCCGCGTTTTTCGACTGGGAAACTGGGGATGTGGGTACAATCTGTCCCTCTGGCTTATCCTTTGAAGACTATTTATCAAATCTTAATTTGATTTGAGCCAGGACCATCATTATCACGTCGCACTGTTTCGAGTTGAAGTATTCATGATCTACAACGCCGATCTTCAGTAGTAACGTATGATTTGTTATGAAGAGTTTCTGACGGTCTTCTAACCTTACTATAGTCTTGTTTGGTTAACCCTACTTAAGCTTCTACCTGCCTAATTTCCAAAATTATTCCGGACTGCGCCTTTAGCAACTCTAAAGTTTTGTCTGACATTATTTTTATATATATATATATATATATATATATATATATATATATGTATTTTAAACTTAGGTATAAGTATTTTTGTATAATATATTTATATAGGTAGGTATTTTTTGTAAGCTTATCTGGATTTCCGCGATGACGATGCTGCTGCTGTTGTCGCTGCCGCCGTAGTTGTTGTTGCAGACTTATTTGTAGTTGCTGCCGTGCGGCCTTCCTTCCTTCTGCTTCCTTCCGCTGGTTGCCTTGTTATTTAAATTTTTTCACTAATTGTTTGTCCAGGCTGACTTTCTTTTTTTTTTAACTTTTTGAACTCTTTTTATTCACAGGCTCCTTGCCGTGTTCTTTTCACTTTTTTATTTAATTGACACTTAATACCCGCCGCGTTAAAATATTTTTTCTTTTTATTTTATTCACGCACACTTTATGCTGATGTTTATGGCCTCAAGTACGCCTTATGAATTTTTCGTTTTTTAAATTTTTAAGTTACCTTTAGTTTTTTCTAACTACAAGGTGCCTTTTTATTAAAACACAAAAGATTCTTGTGTATATTTTTGTTTATATATATATTTTCTGTTCCTTACCTCGGGTGGGGGGACACAAGAAATATTTAATTTTAGCAGCCTTAATATTTTTAAGGCGCTGGTTTAAAAAACTCTGAACCTCTTACCACAGGGGGGAAAGTTGCAGAGCGGCCGAAGGACCAAAATGTCGAGAGAGGCTGTAAATGAAACGAGAGTCTGACGTTATTGAGTTGATATTTCAAACTGATTTTAATTCGTTCAAATCCTAGCTTAAATAGCTAACATGAGAATGTACATTTTTGATCTTAGTTCTAGACCCACGCATCGGAAAGTTCCCGAACGTGGGAAATACTCTAAGTGCGATAAGGCAGCACACAGTCACCCCGATAGCACATATGGTATCTTAAACAAGCCCAGACCGCTCGCAGGAGGTCATGTTCGTTGCTTGTATATACGTAGGCCCAAGTGGCGGTTGAACTTATAGATAGATAAGTGCAGTACATTGCTGCAAAGATTTAGTACGTAACATATGCATCTTATCTATGTATAAACGTGTTCGTGTGTTCTTTCTGAACATTCTGCCAAAGGCCGCCAAAACTGACATAAGATTATTGCTTATGTATAATTCTGCTTAAACCATTTAGTGGACTGTAATTATTTATTTCATTTAATTTTTTAATTTGTCTTTCTTAATAATAAAAATTATAATACTTTGTGTTCTTATGAACATAATTTATTCAAATATATTTTCACAAATAAAAAATTTTATATGGGCTGCAGGTCACAAATGCAGCTTTCAAGTAATATTTATTTTCGCCAATTATAAAGCATTTTTATTGTATGAAATTTTTCTGTATGATTGTTGAAGCAGTAAATTAATTAATTAGCCCACTGTTTTTCTTGAAAATTATGAGGGTCGCTAGTTTATTTTGCTCGTTAGACGCCAGTTATCTTATAGTCTGTTGCTCGGTGGTAAAGCTGCTCCAGATAAGGCCAATGAGGTGGCAACGGTACGGTGCTTGCTGAGTAGTAGTGAGTGTCAAGATAGATGGGAATTGGCGGCTGGGCTGCTGCTCCCAGGTGGCCGCTGATGGTGTTCCACCGGTAGGGTGGTTGGTGATGTGTAATATGAAGTTAATGTCCAGAGCGTGACTGCCCCCTATACCCATGGCCTTAAGCTCAGTGGGCGAATGCAAATATTATGATGGCGATAACCGAAGTAAAGTGTATGGAATCCAACAGAACTGAGGAACTTAGCTATACGAAAAAGGGAGCTTAGTCGGCAGGCCGACCGCATGACAGTGGAAAATGCTGACGATCGCAAAATGAGCATAACCCACCATACCGGAAACCAATGGGACCCAGGCACTGCCCCCAAAGGCGAGTATGCTGAGTCGGTATCTAGAAAGACTAAAGCGATCCAAGAATCACCCAAGATCTCTACCGACTTGTTGTTACCCCTCAGTAGTGTTAGCTTGCGGTCTACCCCCGGAACTCAACCGCATTCAGCGAGTACGTAACGGGTGCCGTAACATGCTCTTACAAGATGTTTACAAATCAGATGCATGCGTGTAAAGTGACCTTTTATTAGGGATGAAATGAGTTAGTGCTGGGAAACAATGACAATACGCAAAACCACAACCTCTTGTATCCTTTTTATCTATGTGTTGGAATGGAATATTACGGTACGAGCATGGATCTTCCTTAGCGGGTCTCCATGTCATGTTTCCATACACATCTGGGGTTTCCACTAAGTCATTCACACGCACACTTACTTACATTTATAGAAATGTACAGTATGTTTTAAGAAAATTCAACCCATTAAGACGTTCCCAATCCTCCTAATTAGGGTCAGAAATATTCTTAAATAACGGATAGGGGGGTCGGAAAACTAATCATGACACAATCGTCACATTTTATTACTTCTTTAAGCATGTGCACTCATTTTAAAAACTATAATTTATGGGTTTGTGATTTCTGTGCCAAAATCCATACTCACTAAATATTCCTGCGGGGTGGTGAGAGAAATCCTAAGACGACAGATAATGGATTGGGGCTGGGGGAAAAACAAAGACTGGATTGCAAACTATTTCCTCTGAGTCCCTTTGTGTTGAAGTATTGAAATCTAAAAAATCTTAAATTTGAATAAGCTACTTGAAACATAGACTATACACTTGACAATATTATTATATCGTGATAATTATCCGACCCTCTTTGCACATTTCTTACATATATAGAAATTGACAAATTGTTTTGAGAAAACTCAACACCTTAAGACGTTTCAATCCAATACATTTCAATATTTCCATATAACGGATAGGGGGTTGAGATCTCAGGAACTATAAGAGATACAAAGTTGAGATTAAGCATGACGATTCTTGAGGTCCCTACGCAGCGCAAGTTTATTACAACATCCTGTCACGCCAACTCTAACGCCCACAAATCTCGAAAACCTAAAATCACAGAAACTATTAGAGGTTATTTACGGTTTTCACATATTTTAGAAAAGGAGATATATCGGTAACTATAAGTGATAGAAAGTTCGGATTAAGCATGTATGTATTTATGAAGCTCCCAATGCGAATTGTTTTTCGATAAAGCCACGCCAACTCTAACGCCCAAACCAAAAATGCAAAAATCCGTCTATTTTCTTTATTCCATTATTAAAGATGTGTGCATACAGATCTGCTCCTATTATCAGGTCCAGCCTACCTGGCTTGTTGAAATCGGGATCAGCAAGCCGGTATTTATCCCACTTTGCTGTGTCAATGTTAATCATTTGACCTGGTAGTGCCTTCATTAATTTTGGTAGGATGATTGCATCTACCGTCAAATTATTTGTATCCTTTTTTGTGTTTTAAATTGTAAATTTACTGTATGCCTTAAAATGCATGTTTTACTTGTGGAAACTCCACTAATTTCTGTATACTTGTTAATTCTCGGTAATTTAAAAATTTGTGAAGCCTCCTCTGAAATTATAGTGCTTTGAGACCCACTGTCTATCAAAGCTCTTAATTTTTCGAAGCCACCATTGCCTGATTTTACTTCAATCAGGGCTGTAGCTAACAACGATTGCTCCGTTGTTCTACACGTGTTCACTTTTTCTGGAATCTTAAAATGAAGTAACGTATGGTGAGATTTGTTACAAGTCACACACAGCTGCTCACTTGTGCATCTTTTAAAACTTTGATGCCTCAGACACTTGCAAATATGATTTTTTCCGCCCAGTCAGTTCTTTCTGCTGGGTTCATTCTTTTAAATTTATAACACTGGGCTAAATAAGGCCCTGGTATTCGCAGAATTATGTGCGCAAAAATGGCATCGACTTCTTCGGATAAGTCTGCCTTTAATTCTATAATGTATATTGACTCATTAATAGTGTCAATAAACTTTTTAATCTGCTTATCTGAATCCAAATTTAAATTTGGCATATCCATAAGCCTATTCATGTGCTCTGAGAATATTTTTTTTTTATTCTTATACCGCTTGGTCAAAAACTCCCAAGTGGCTTCGTAATTTTCGCCGGCGCCTAGCAATAAGTGAGTAAACACATTCCCGGCTTCTTCTTTTAATGCCGACTTGAGATAATTAAATTTTAGAGAGGGACTTAAATCCTCTCTTGTGTGGATGAGCTCTGTAAACAGCTCATGAAACAGATGCCATTCTTTGGAATCACCAAAAAATTTGGGAATCTGAATTTTAGGCAGGGTTGGTAATTCCTCCGCCTTTACCACCATCGACACATCAGCCTGCGTATTAACTCTGCTGAGTCTATTGTTTATCGCAGCTAAAATGTTTTGCGTATCAAACCCGAAACAAGTATTAACCTGTTATTAAATTCTGTACTCTCTTGAACAAAAACTCTATTTGGGTTTTTCTTATTTTCAGCAAATCCTGAGTGCTGTCTATGAGAGTCGTCGTGTCATCAAAATATTCTATTAACTTGCCTACCTGGATTCGTAATGTCTGCGCTATTCCGGAAGCGTTCGAAGTCCCTGGCAACTCAATATTTGTTTCCGCGTTTTTCGACTGGGAAACTGGGGATGTGGGTACAATCTGTCCCTCTGGCTTATCCTTTGAAGACTCTTTATCAAATCTTAATTTGATTTGAGCCAGGACCATCATTATCACGTCGCACTGTTTCGAGTTGAAGTATTCATGATCTACAACGCCGATCTTCAGTAGTAAAGTATGATTTGTTATGAAGAGTTTCTGACGCTCTTCTAACCTTACTATAGTCTTGTTTGGTTAACCCTACTTAAGCTTCTACCTGCCTAATTTCCAATATGATTCCGGACTGCGCCTTTAGCAACTCTAAAGTTTTGTCTGACATCATTTTTTTTTTATATATATATATATATATGTATTTTAAACTTAGGTATAAGTATTTTTGTATAATATATTTATATAGGTAGGTATTTTTTGTAAGCTTATCTGGATTTCCGCGATGACGATGCTGCTGCTGTTGTCGCTGCCGCCGTAGTTGTTGTTGCAGACTTATTTGTAGTTGCTGCCGTGCGGCCTTCCTTCCTTCTGCTTCCTTCCGCTGGTTGCCTTGTTATTTAAATTTTTTCACTAATTGTTTGTCCAGGCTGACTTTCTTTTTTTTTTAACTTTTTGAACTCTTTTTATTCACAGGCTCCTTGCCGTGTTCTTTTCACTTTTTTATTTAATTGACACTTAATACCCGCCGCGTTAAAATATTTTTTCTTTTTTATTTTATTCACGCACACTTTATGCTGATGTTTATGGCCTCAAGTACGCCTTATGAATTTTTCGTTTTTTAAATTTTTAAGTTACCTTTAGTTTTTTCTAACTACAAGGTGCCTTTTTTATTAAAACACAAAAGATTCTTGTGTATATTTTTGTTTATATATATATTTTCTGTTCCTTACCTCGGGTGGGGGGACACAAGAAATATTTAATTTTAGCAGCCTTAATATTTTTAAGGCGCTGGTTTAAAAACTCTGAACCTCTTACCACAGGGGGAAAGTTGCAGAGCGGCCGAAGGACCAAAATGTCGAGAGAGGCTGTAAATGAAACGAGAGTCTGACGTTATTGAGTTGATATTTCAAACTGATTTTTATTCGTTCAAATCCTAGCTTAAATAGCTAACATGAGAATGTACATTTTTGATCTTAGTTCTAGACCCACGCATCGGAAAGTTCCCGAACGTGGGAAATACTCTAAGTGCGATAAGGAAGCACACAGTCACCCCGATAGCACATATGGTATCTTAAACAAGCCCAGTCCGCTCGCAGGAGCTCATATTTCGGGTTGCTTGTATATACGTAGGCCCAAGTGGCGTTTGTACCTATAGATAGATAAGTGCAGTACATTGCTGCAAAGATTTAGTACGTAACATATGCATCTTATCTATGTATAAACGTGTTCGTGTTATTTCTGAACATTCTGCCAAAGGCCGCCAAAACTGACATAAGATTACTGCTTATGTAAAATTCTGCTTAAACCATTTAGTGGACTGTAATTATTTATTTCATTTAATTTTTTAATTTGTCTTTCTTAATAATAAAAATTATAATACTTTGTGTTCTTATTTTTTTTTTTTTTACTTTGCTATTTATTTTATTGAATCTTCTCCCTATGGAGACTAACAATAAGTGTATCAAATCTTAAACCTAATTACTCTAACTAACTGTCATATGACTGATATTATGCTATAGGGGGCCCGAAAGTTATTGCTGGCTGTGCAGGTCGTTGCTTTGCTGACGGGATCGGCTGGGAACCAGGTTTCTTGCGAGGAGATTGGGGTGCATAGAGAGTTTTTCATTGTAGGACGCTTTTTGTTTGTCTATTTCATCTTTTACGGTAAGAATGCCTAGGTCCCTGTGGATGTTTAGATTGCGAATATACCATGGTGCCCCAGTGATAATTCGGAGGGTTTTTGACTGGACGCGCTGTATAATGTCTATATTCGTTCTGCTGGCGTTCCCCCATAGCTGGGAGCCATATGTCCAGATGGGCTTGAGGGTAGAGTTGTAGAGCAAGACCTTGTATTCCAGACGCAGGGGTGAACGGGCATTAAGAATCCAGTGGAGGCTGTTGGCTTTCAGTTTTAGGTGTTCTTTTTTGCATTGGATGTGTCTTCTCCAGGTTAGTCGTCTGTCAAGGTGGACGCCGAGGTACGTTACATCGTTAACTTGGGGAATCTGCGTGTTATTTAATGATAGTGGAGGGCAAGTTTGTCTGTTGAGGGTAAACGTTATGTGTTTACATTTTTGTTCATTTATTTTAATCCGCCAATCAGATAGCCATCTCTCTACTACGACCAGGTGATTTGCTAGCTGTGTGGTGGCTCTGCCTGGTCACCACGAGCGACTTAGAATTGCGGTGTCGTCAGCGAACGTAGATGTTGTTAGCTGGTCATTTGTGGGAATATCCGATGTGTATAGGAGGAACAGAGTAGGCCCTATCGCGCTTCCTTGTGGGACTCCAGCTTTGATAATGTAGTCTCCGGATGTTGCTGTGTTGCACCTTACTGCAAAGGTTCTGTTGTATAAATACGACTCAAGAAGCTTATGAGTGTATCCAGGCAAGTGTGTTTTAATTTTGTGCATGAGACCATCTAGGCATACTCTATCAAAGGCTTGACATACGTCGAGGAATATTGCTCTGCAGTATTCCCGATGCTGAAAGGCTGTGCGAATTTCTGATGTTATTCTGTTTACTTGTTCGATTGTTCCATGGTTTTGACGGAAGCCAAATTGATGGGCAGGGATAACATTGTGTGCTTCTAGATATGGTATTATGCGGGTTAGAAGACATTTTTCGAACAACTTAGACAAACACGATAATAGACTGATTGGTCTGTAGGATGACGAAATTGTACGGTCTTTTCCGGGCTTCGGTATCATAATGACAATAGATTTTTTCCATTTTTTTGGGTAGTAGCCGAGTGTTATGATCCCATTGAAGAGCTTACAAATAACCTCAACGGCAGAGTTTGGAAGTTCGGTTATCATTTTTGGGGTTATTTGGTCACCGCCAGGGGCCTTTTTCTGTTTCAGTTCCCCAATGACTTTCGCGATCTCCTTCGGCTGAAACAATGGTGGCAAGGAAATAGATTCAGATTCTATTTGTGGTAGTACAAATGAACCAGTGGCAGGGTTCGGCTGGAAGACGTTTCTGAGATGTAAAGCAAAAGTTTCGGCTCTATCCGCGTCGCTGCGTACCCAGCTGCCAGATGAATTTCTTATCGGCGTGACTGTTTCGACAGGGGAGCTCAGATTTGGATGAGCCCTCCACAGAGGATGTTTTGTACTCGTTGGCGAAAGTTTTTTAATATACCGTAGTTGTGCCTTTTCTGCTTCTTGCTTTAGAGCTCGATTTAGTAAGCGAGTGGCTTTAATAAGACGTTGTTTTGATGATGGCGATCTGTTTGTTTGCCAGGCCCGTCGCAGGCTCCTCTTTTCTAGGACCAGCCGTTCAATTTGCAGATTAGTTTTAAGGTGGTTGGTTTCCATCTCCCTGCCTTGTGGTGTTGCGATAGTGGCTGCCTTCACGAATACTTCTTCAAGAGCATCGGTAGAGCCGTCGATGTCAGCTGCGAGGTTAAATTGAGGGTTTAATTTGATGTGTGAGCTTACATACTTTTTGTATTTTAACCAGTTGGTTCTGTGCGACGTCAACCTGTGGGGGTCATCTGTAATTTTTGTGCTTTGAAGGAGAGTTATTTGCACTGGAGAATGGTCTGACGACAGGTCCGAAAGTGCTCTGGCGCTTATTAAATTTCGTGGAATATTTTTTTGTCACCGCAAAGTCTATTAGGTCTGGGACTTTCCGGGGGTCTGTTGGCCAGTATGTGGGGCTGCCGGGGGAAACGTAGTCTAATTTGTTGTTTGGTTTTATGATTGCATTGTATAATTGCCTTCCTTTGGGAGTCACAAGGCGTGATCCCCAGTGCGTGTGTTTGGCATTATAGTCCCCTGCGGCTATAAAACGATCCCCAAGCAGGTTATAGAAGTCCATGAATTGTCCTTCAGAAATTGTAAAGCGAGGTGGGCAGTAAACAGCGGCTATGGTGAGGTGTCCGTTGCCTGACTGCACTTGAATAGACGTGGCTTGCATATAATTAGTTGCAAAACTTCGGTGAAAGTGGTGCCTGATGCGTTCCCTGATTAAGATGCCGGCTCCGCCGTGGGCTTTACCATCCGGATGATCTGTGCGGTAGAGAGTGTATCCTCTTACTTGGAAGTTGTATTTGTTTGTGAGGTGCGTCTCTGCCAGTAGCATAATGTCGATATGATTATCATTCAGAAACTGTGTTACTTCATGGTTGTGCCGTGAAACGCCATTGGCGTTCCACATCGTTATTCGTAGATTTGCCATCTGTTATTTGGACTGCTTAGCTACAAGTAGCTGTAGCACCATGTTCTGGTTATGAACCAGTGTTTGCATGGTCGTTTTCATGAATGACATGAATTCCATCATACTTTGTTGCATGGTGATCATCATAGATTCCAGAGTGCCTTGCGACTGAAGTTGGGTCTGTTGAGCGTTTTCTAGATTAGGCTGAAGTGGGGTTTCCGTCCCTGATCGAAGGTCATCGGCGTATGAGCAGCCCTTCTGGGTATTTAGTTGACCCAGTGAGGATCTAGCAGCCGTGTCGGAGAAAACTTCCGGCGTCGTACGCGGGTAATTGTACACATTTAGGGTATTCTGATGACGCGTTGCTGTCACTTTACGCATTCGGTCCTTTATCTCCTTGTAGATCGGGCAGCCTCTATAGTTTGCCGTGTGGTTACCTTGGCAGTTGACGCATTTTTTCTTTTTGGGGTCTTCTTTGTTGGCAGGGCAGTTGGCCGAGTTGTGGAAGTCTCCACAAGCTACACAGACTGTTCGAAGTGAACAGTAGGCCCTGGTGTGTCCATACTCCTGACAATTTGTGCATTGCACTGGGCCGTTTCTTTTATGTGGCTCTTCCACGGTAATTCTTCGGTGCAATAAGTATTTCAGATTATAGATGGGATGCACTTCATTTTTCTTCATGACTTTGCTATCTGGCTCGAGCTCGACCCTGAAGAGTGGTTGCGGCTCTTTTTTTCTGTTCACGATATTACTAACGTTTTTTGCAGAGAACCCTTTATCCTTAAGAGCATCGATAACTTCCTTGGCGGTTACGTCTGGCTCTATACCTTTTATTACCACTTGCAAGCCCTTGCTGCTTTTAAGTTGGTACGTGTAGTAGCTTTTCCTAGCTTCCTCCAGGTATTTGGAAACAGCTCGGTACTGTTCTTCAGATTTGGTCTGAAGCTTGGTTTCATGGATATCCCCTTTTGTGACCGGAACAACATGAAAGTTTCCGTCCCCAGTCAGCGCAACAATTTTGTTTACCAGGGCGTTCGTAATTTTCTCCCTAATGTAAATTGGTGGGGGCTTAGGTTTCGGTTGGGTCTCCTGAGCCCGTTCTGGTTCATTTACTGCTAGGAGCGCAAATCTATTGCTGTTCGAATTCCCAGGTATTTTATTTTCAGTTTGGACACGGTTTATTTTTGACTTGTTACATACGGCGTTATTCTGCGGGCTGAGCTTACGCTTGATATGAATGTACCGATCAAGTCCGGTCTGTATGGCTGAACCCGCTTGCTGAGTTTTGTTTTGGTTTTGGTTAGTTGTAGTTTTTGTTGCCTTTGTAACTGAAGTAATGGCAGTAGCTGTGGTTGTTGTTGGTTCAGCTTGCGATGAGAGAATTGGCTGGAGAGCCGACGACACCGTAGACGCAGTTGTTGTTGTATTTGCAGAAACGGAAGTTACCGATGACACCATAGAAGAGATTGCCCAAACTGCCGGCAGTGCATGGATCGGGGAGAGGGGGGAAGGGCATTGTGAGCTCCAAGACTGATTTACGGCAACGCTGCTTGGGGTTAGGAGTCGGGGCGACAGAGAGCGGACGTCTTCGGTTGCGGTAAACGACATTGCACTACTTTTTGGCTCCGGAGAGACATACGAAAAGTACGCGTTGTTTCGAGCAACAGAGAGTCGGCGCTCGTCTTGTTGCTGTTGTTGTCTTTCGCGGCTTTGAGTCGTTTGTTTTCCGGGTGCACTAGTTATTGGCTTGGTTGCTGGCATTTGTTCAGTTTTTCTTATTATTTGTTTTTTGTGGTTTAGATGTTAAGTTTGCAGGGAATCAAAACCCTTGCTATTTGGCATTGCTGCCAGCGTCCTTTCGCTTTTATTTTAATATTTTTTACCGTTTGTTACTACGCTTACGAGCGTACACTGTAAGAGCGCTGAAGAAAACACGCCTGCACTGGGCAAAGTACACTTCATTTGTGTTCTTATGAACATAATTTATTCAAATATATTTTCACAAATAAAAAATTTTATATGAGCTGCTGGTCGCAAATGCAGATTGCAAGTAATATTTATTTTCGCCAATTATAAAGCATTTTTATTGTATGAAATTTTTCTGTATGATTGTTGAAGCAGTAAATTAATTAATTAGCCCACTGTTTTTCTTGAAAATTTTGAGGGTCGCTAGTTTATTTTGCTCGTTAGACGCCAGTTATCTTATAGTCGGTTGCTCGGTGGTAAAGCTACTCCAGATCAGTCCGATGAGGTGGCAACGGTAGGGTGCTTGCTGAGTAGTAGTGAGTGTCAAGATAGATGGGAATTGGCGGCTGGGCTGCTGCTCCCAGGTGGCCGCTGATGGTGTTCCACCGGTAGGGTGGTTGGTGATGTGTAACATGAAGTTTATGTCGAGAGGGTGACTGCCCCCCTATACCCATGGCCTTAAGCTCAGTGGGCGAATGCAAATATTATGACGGCGATAACCGAAGTAAAGTGTATGGAATCCAACAGAACTGAGGAACTTAGCTGTACGAAAAAGGGAGCTTAGTCAGCAGGCCGACCGCATGACAGTGGAAAATGCTGACGATCGCAAAATGAGCATAACCCACCATACCGGAATCCAATGGGACCCAGGCAAGGCCCCCAAAGGCGAGTATGCTGAGTCGGCATCTAGAAAGACTAAAGCGATCCAAGAATCACCCAAGATTTCTACCGACTTTTCTTACCCCCTCAGTAGTGTTAGCTTGCGGTCTACCCCCGGAACTCAACCGCATTCAGCGATTACGTAACGGGTGCCGTAACATGCTCTTACAAGATGTTTACAAATCAGATGCATGCGTGTGAAGTGACCTTTTATTAGGGATGAAATCAGTTAGTGCTGGGAAACAATGACAATACGCAAAACCACAACCTCTTGTATCCTTTTTATCTATGTGTTGGAATGGAATATTACGGTACGAGCATGGATCTTCCTTAGCGGGTCTCCATGTCATGTTTCCATACACATCTGGGGTTTCCACTAAGTCATTCACACGCACACTTACTTACATTTATAGAAATTGACAGTATGTTTTGAGAAAATTCAACCCATTAAGACGTTCCCAATCCTCCTAATTAGGGTCAGAAATATTCTTAAATAACGGATAGGGGGGTCGGAAAACTAATCATGACACAATCGTCACATTTTATTACTTCTTTAAGCATGTGCACTCATTTTAAAAACTATAATTTATGGGTTTGTGATTTCTGTGCCAAAATCCATACTCACTAAATATTCCTGCGGGGTGGTGAGAGAAATCCTAAGACGACAGATAATGGATTGGGGCTGGGGGAAAAACAAAGACTGGATTGCAAACTATTTCCTCTGAGTCCCTTTGTGTTGAAGTATTGAAATCTAAAAAATCTTAAATTTGAATAAACTACTTGAAACATAGACTATACACTTGACAATTTTATTATATCGTGATAATTATCCGACCCTCTTTGCACATTTCTTACATATATAGAAATTGACAGTGTGTTTTGAGAAAACTCAACCCCTTAAGACGTTTCAATCCAATACATTTCAATATTCCCATATAACGGATAGGGGGTTGAGATCTCAGGAACTATAAGAGATAGAAAGTTGAGATTAAGCATGACGATTCTTGAGGTCCCTACGCAGCGCAAGTTTATTACAACATCCTGTCACGCCCACTCTAACGCCCACAAATCTCGAAAACCTAAAATCTCAGAAACTATTAGAGGTTATTGACGGTTTTCACATATTTTAGAAAAGGGGATATATCGGTAACTATAAGTGATAGAAAGTTCGGATTAAGCATGTATGTTTTTATGAAGCTCCGAATGCGAATTGTTTTTCGATAAAGCCACGCCCACTCTAACGCCCGAACCAAACGACACGGGTTTTCATCTCCCCACGCCCACCCCTACGCCCACATACCGCGGAAAACTGAGACGTCTTTAATATTATCATGAATGTCTTCGTTTGGCCTTGTATAACTTATTTCTGTTAATATTTATCGATTTACCAAAGATTTTTTTAATCGGAACCTTTTTCGCTATTTATGAAGAAATGATCTCATGGTTTGTGACGTCACTATCAGTTACTCAACATTCTTTCTTTGACAATAGGTGGCGCCTTGTGGATTTCCACTAGCAAAATGAATATTTGAAAATTGTGTAAAACAGTAACGGGTATCTTATAGTCGCGGCACTCGACTATAGCGTTTCCTGTGGTTTAATAATTGATTTTTTAACACCTTTAAATTTTTGAACAGATTCTTTTTCATAACAATATTATAGACGCCACAGTTTTCCGCATTTTTTTGGCGTTAGCGTGGGGTGGTTAGATGGTGTAAAAACAATGCACATTTGGGGCGTCATTAGAAACTACATATGTAATCCCAACTTTTTATCACTTATAGTTACCGAGATATCAGCGTCTTTCCAGCTTGGTGGACGTAAGAGAACGCGTGGCCGGATAATGGTAACACCATAAGATTCGCTAGAATCTCATGATTATATAATGCGAAAAAGGAAATGTGACGAGATATCGATAAAGAATTGGTTATAAATTGTAGAATGAGATATCGAAAAAATTTATCACATTTATGTAATAGTGAATAAGATTCGTAAAAATTCTTAAATCTCAATTAAAAACTCTGCGCTAAAACATGCTGATTTTAACGGATATGATGATTATCAAATTGAAGAGAATGAAGAGTAGCATTTTAAATTGCAGGAATAAAGTGAATCTATAAATTCCAAGTCAAGTGAAAACCTAAATAAAAATTCAACTTATCCCGAGAATACCAATCCAGAAGTTGAAGCTAGTATAGAAATAAAAAACTATGAAAATCAAAAAATTTAGATGCAGTGAGAGGATTAAGGATAAACCAAAACTGTCATTTTTAGATTTTTAGAAAAATGTCTTTTTAACGACCAAATTTTTTTTAAAGTTATTCCAAATACATATGAGGAAATTCATGAAACAGAGAAAGTTGATGAAATTTGGAAGAATGCCATATAAGTTAAATTTAATTCTCATTTTGTAAATAATACATTGATGGGTCATCTCTTCACGCAGTCGAATAAGCTCCTTCTCGAGCGGAGCCACCATGACCATGACGCTCGCGAGTGTTATCTAGTTTCTGCTCCAATTCACGTACGAGCTTAAAATCGTGAGTATTGGAATTTAAACCATCAATTCGAACACGAGTCGAGCGCAACTCTCCGATAGACTTGTGCGTAGAGTTGGATGTGCGTGCAGGCCTCGCGGCGGTCGCGTCTCCAGCAACTTAGCCTCGAACGTGTTCTTGAGATTGGTCGTCTCGCGGGTGACCGTGTCCCTGATGGTCTGCACCTCGATGCTCAGGCGGGAATTCTCTGTCTCCAAGTTACGAACACGGTCAATATAGGTAACCAGACGATAGTTCAGGTTCTGCAGTTCAACCTCCTCAGCCGCGCAAGATTGGCAGGTGGAGCTCAAGAAGCAGGAGACCGCTGATGAAGCGGCCACACGAGGTTTGCCTAGGGTGCAACCATCTCCAGAAACTACCCATCCCAAGCGCGTATTCTGCACAAGTGGCAGACCGTCTCCTAGTTTGATTTGCCCAACTGAAAGCAGATCAAAAAACAGGCTAGCTCCAATCAGCAAATCCACACTCTGCGCTGTGTGGAAGTTCGGATATGCCAGAACCACATTAGCAGGAACCTTCCAGTTGGAGACCTCATTCAGCGATTACGTAACGGGTGCCGTAACATGCTCTTACAAGATGTTTACAAATCAGATGCATGCGTGTGAAGTGACCTTTTATTAGGGATGAAATTAGTTAGTGCTGGGAAACAATGACAATACGCAAAACCACAACCTCTTGTATCCTTTTTATCTATGTGTTGGAATGGAATATTACGGTACGAGCATGGATCTTCCTTAGCGGGTCTCCATGTCATGTTTCCATACACATCTGGGGTTTCCACTAAGTCATTCACACGCACACTTACTTACATTTATAGAAATTGACAGTATGTTTTGAGAAAATTCAACCCATTAAGACGTTCCCAATCCTCCTAATTAGGGTCAGAAATATTCTTAAATAACGGATAGGGGGGTCGGAAAACTAATCATGACACAATCGTCACATTTTATTACTTCTTTAAGCATGTGCACTCATTTTAAAAACTATAATTTATGGGTTTGTGATTTCTGTGCCAAAATCCATACTCACTAAATATTCCTGCGGGGTGGTGAGAGAAATCCTAAGACGACAGATAATGGATTGGGGCTGGGGGAAAAACAAAGACTGGATTGCAAACTATTTCCTCTGAGTCCCTTTGTGTTGAAGTATTGAAATCTAAAAAATCTTAAATTTGAATAAACTACTTGAAACATAGACTATACACTTGACAATTTTATTATATCGTGATAATTATCCGACCCTCTTTGCACATTTCTTACATATATAGAAATTGACAGTGTGTTTTGAGAAAACTCAACCCCTTAAGACGTTTCAATCCAATACATTTCAATATTCCCATATAACGGATAGGGGGTTGAGATCTCAGGAACTATAAGAGATAGAAAGTTGAGATTAAGCATGACGATTCTTGAGGTCCCTACGCAGCGCAAGTTTATTACAACATCCTGTCACGCCCACTCTAACGCCCACAAATCTCGAAAACCTAAAATCTCAGAAACTATTAGAGGTTATTGACGGTTTTCACATATTTTAGAAAAGGGGATATATCGGTAACTATAAGTGATAGAAAGTTCGGATTAAGCATGTATGTTTTTATGAAGCTCCGAATGCGAATTGTTTTTCGATAAAGCCACGCCCACTCTAACGCCCGAACCAAACGACACGGGTTTTCATCTCCCCACGCCCACCCCTACGCCCACATACCGCGGAAAACTGAGACGTCTTTAATATTATCATGAATGTCTTCGTTTGGCCTTGTATAACTTATTTCTGTTAATATTTATCGATTTACCAAAGATTTTTTTAATCGGAACCTTTTTCGCTATTTATGAAGAAATGATCTCATGGTTTGTGACGTCACTATCAGTTACTCAACATTCTTTCTTTGACAATAGGTGGCGCCTTGTGGATTTCCACTAGCAAAATGAATATTTGAAAATTGTGTAAAACAGTAACGGGTATCTTATAGTCGCGGCACTCGACTATAGCGTTTCCTGTGGTTTAATAATTGATTTTTTAACACCTTTAAATTTTTGAACAGATTCTTTTTCATAACAATATTATAGACGCCACAGTTTTCCGCATTTTTTGGCGTTAGCGTGGGGTGGTTAGATGGTGTAAAAACAATGCACATTTGGGGCGTCATTAGAAACTACATATGTAATCCCAACTTTTTATCACTTATAGTTACCGAGATATCAGCGTCTTTCCAGCTTGGTGGACGTAAGAGAACGCGTGGCCGGATAATGGTAACACCATAAGATTCGCTAGAATCTCATGATTATATAATGCGAAAAAGGAAATGTGACGAGATATCGATAAAGAATTGGTTATAAATTGTAGAATGAGATATCGAAAAATTTATCACATTTATGTAATAGTGAATAAGATTCGTAAAAATTCTTAAATCTCAATTAAAAACTCTGCGCTAAAACATGCTGATTTTAACGGATATGATGATTATCAAATTGAAGAGAATGAAGAGTAGCATTTTAAATTGCAGGAATAAAGTGAATCTATAAATTCCAAGTCAAGTGAAAACCTAAATAAAAATTCAACTTATCCCGAGAATACCAATCCAGAAGTTGAAGCTAGTATAGAAATAAAAAACTATGAAAATCAAAAAATTTAGATGCAGTGAGAGGATTAAGGATAAACCAAAACTGTCATTTTTAGATTTTTAGAAAAATGTCTTTTTTAACGACCAAATTTTTTTTAAAGTTATTCCAAATACATATGAGGAAATTCATGAAACAGAGAAAGTTGATGAAATTTGGAAGAATGCCATATAAGTTAAATTTAATTCTCATTTTGTAAATAATACATTGATGGGTCATCTCTTCACGCAGTCGAATAAGCTCCTTCTCGAGCGGAGCCACCATGACCATGACGCTCGCGAGTGTTATCTAGTTTCTGCTCCAATTCACGTACGAGCTTAAAATCGTGAGTATTGGAATTTAAACCATCAATTCGAACACGAGTCGAGCGCAACTCTCCGATAGACTTGTGCGTAGAGTTGGATGTGCGTGCAGGCCTCGCGGCGGTCGCGTCTCCAGCAACTTAGCCTCGAACGTGTTCTTGAGATTGGTCGTCTCGCGGGTGACCGTGTCCCTGATGGTCTGCACCTCGATGCTCAGGCGGGAATTCTCTGTCTCCAAGTTACGAACACGGTCAATATAGGTAACCAGACGATAGTTCAGGTTCTGCAGTTCAACCTCCTCAGCCGCGCAAGATTGGCAGGTGGAGCTCAAGAAGCAGGAGACCGCTGATGAAGCGGCCACACGAGGTTTGCCTAGGGTGCAACCATCTCCAGAAACTACCCATCCCAAGCGCGTATTCTGCACAAGTGGCAGACCGTCTCCTAGTTTGATTTGCCCAACTGAAAGCAGATCAAAAAACAGGCTAGCTCCAATCAGCAAATCCACACTCTGCGCTGTGTGGAAGTTCGGATATGCCAGAACCACATTAGCAGGAACCTTCCAGTTGGAGACATCACTGATCACGCGTTAGCTGGCGAACCCGAGAGGTCGCAACACGAGCGTCATTGGCAGGATTCACATAAGGGTGTAACAGGGCATAATGATGGCGATTACAGGTTGAGCAGCGGGAGGATCCAAGGGCTAAGTGTCCAGACTTGAGGCAAATGAAGCAAAGAACAAGACACCAGACTTAATCGTGTCCTTCCTCAAATGACAAACGTGGAACCTTGGGCAAGAAGGAACAGCATGCGACAGGACACCGCACAGGGCACATGGAGCAGGCGGTGCATTAATGAGCATGCACGAACGATTATTCAATGGCCTACGTCGCCTCACTTGATCCGCTGGCAGATGCGAAGCTAAGCCCAAATCCACAGTCTCAAAAGTACGGTAAATACTTTTGAAAGTTAATCTGGATGAGGAGGCATCCTTGAATCTCGTCCGTCGTCCCGGAATCGGTCGGATAACTCCTGAAGTGTTGGATGGATCCCGGCTTGACTACCCTTAGCTGCAGACTCTCGTTGATGTGAGCCTGAAATATTAATCGTCGATTACAGAAACGGTTGGCAAAAGAACAAGGGCAACATCATAATTCGCGCTAGTAATCTTCAACGCTCTTACACTTTCCAAGGGTGACTCCCGCAGACATGAAATCAGCCACCGGTGCTTCTTCATCTTGGTCAAAAGAGGAAGGCTGTCAATCGTCTTCTTAAACAGGGCGCAGAAATCCGACCACTTGGCATAGCCACCGCTGAATGTTGGAATCGGCAACGGGCGCAATGAGGGAGCAGGCGTGTATTTAGCGGGTGAAATACCAGCACCACTGGTTCCATCCAATAGCGTAGAGTGGGCAGCAACTGTACTGAAACGCTTGGCAACTTCCACCTGGATATCGACGTGCACGTCCGTGGCCAACTGAGAGAATTTTCATTACAAATGACTTCCGATTGCACTATAATTAAGCTCCTCCAATTCTTCCTGAAGCGTGGCAAATCGGTCACGCAGACGCTTCTCCATTGGTTCCAGGGTCATAATGGTAGAGTCCTCGATCCGCATCGCAGCCTTGACCTTCTGATGCAGGGCCTCCATTTCTTTACATGTCACTTCTGCTCGTCTCCGCAGCATCATCTCCCTGCTTGCAGCAGCAGATCCAGTGGCGTAAGCTCCAGACTCCATTACGCAATTTATGTAAGTGCACGGTTATTAAAACAAAAACAACAAGTATTCATGGCACTTTTTAAGTGATCGCCATACTCAAAAACGCACTGTGATCACGTCGGGGTCACCAAAATGTTGAGAAACTAAGAGTTTTTAGATGCTTTAGCATAAATACATCGGGGCAGTTCAATTTCTAATTTATGATTAGGAGTTCAAATCAAACCAAATTAACTCCGCAACAAAACCACGCCGAATGCCAAGACAAGAGTTTAACAACAAAGCCGCAGTTCTACAAAAGCTCCAAGAACTAGAAACAACCTCTTACTATGACCTCTTGTTATTTCGAGTACAATCTGCAATTGCAAAGATAATTGAAAATTCTTAATTCTGTGTAAATGGGCGCCGTTAGGTCGGCTCCGCAAATCGTGGAAAAAAAGAGAACGGCTTAACATAGGCGCAACTACGGAAGTTTCTGGACCTTTCTAGACGTTTTCTTTGCGAATCGCGCAACGACGACAGTTTTTTGAACTTTGGAGACGGTCTTGGATTTCGCTTCGTCTTGGGGTGGATTCTGATTTGCATAACGGAGTAAGTAGACAAGTTGTGTGAGACAAGAATTTACTATGTCTTCTTATTGTATTATTATTACTTCTATCGCTTATTATTATTATAATTGTATTTTTATTTATATTAAGAAAAGATTCGCAATCGAGAAAAATAAGGATTTACCTGAAGAAGCTGGTGGAACAAGATGATGAATTACGGAGCGCGTTCAGGGGGGCGGAGGATTTGGACAAGGTAAGAAACACGCTACCGATCACGCGAATACAACAAGGCGAAGGTTCCCAGCAACGAAGTGGCAAAGATTAAGACAGCGCTTCAAAAAACCTCTGCACCCATTTCCAAATACTCGGATGCAGATCAAATCGACGTGATGTTCAAGGACATCGATGCAACTACCAATGATTGGATCTGCACCCTGAAGGGAGGTCCCAAGGTTTCCGCTTTGCTCCTCTCCAGTCTGGCAGGCACAACTAAAGTGCCGGAGGTGGGCAGCACGCACCATGATCAGTATCAAGAAGCTAGATATTGCACATATTGCACCAAGCGGTGAACTTTGCGAAGGCTCAGAGGAATCCCATGTGCAAGCCATGAAGGCAAAAATGAAAGAGGTGCCCATACAGAAGAAGACCATCATGGAAGAGACCTCCACACTAAAGAAAGTCAAAACTGCAGCCAAAACACAATTGCCGGTGTGTCATAATGCTGGTAGAACGATTTGAACCAGGCAAAGGAATTTCAACAAAACGTAGCCAAGAAAAAACGTCCGCAGCCCAAGTTCATTGCAGGGCACTTTGCTTTTGCAATCAAGGGTACACCATTTCTGGAAGGCTTGGAGTCGGGACTGGCTAGCACATTTACCGCAGAGGCCCAAGGGGTCAATTCGTTTTTAAATGACTTCACGAATCATGGATCTTGCTTAAGAGGTCGAATAAAAACAGCAATCGACCGTGTGGGTCTTTAAAGGCGAGCCAAATCCAACGAAAGTTGTTCGTGAAAGAAGCACTTCGAAGAAAATGGTCGCCTGTTTCTTCGGCAAATATGTTCATGCGGCGCCTGTTCCGATTGCGCAAAGTCGGACGGTCAGTTCTGAATGGAACATCACAATTTGTTTGCTTGAAGTCCACGGAGAAATTCGAAAAACTAACAAAAAAAATACAGATCATTCCGCACCATACCAACGCGAGCTCTCACACATCAGATCAGACCGCCCAAAACGTGGAATTGATGGGTCACCCGCCGTACATCACTGACTTGGCACCTAATGACTTATTTTATTTCACGCGCATCAATGGAAAAATGCGTGGGCAAAGATTTTCATCTCCAGAAGGTGCTGTTAAACAGTTAAAAAAACATGTTTTGGAGGTGCCTCAGTCGGAGTGAAAAAAGTGCTTCGACAATTGGTTTGAACGCATGCAAAAGTGTATAAATCTTACTGGAGAACACTATGAAAAACATAGTTGCTGGATCACTATACAAAGTTTGTATTTCTCAATGCTGGTTTGTGGGATCTGGAGGATCTTACAAATTTATTAGGACGCCAGAACTAATGGAGGATAGAGCCATCCGGCTGTCTCGGAAAGATTCATTGGAGGTAGTTCAAGCCCAGGCTCAGAAGGAAGCAGACTGAAAAGAATTAACGGCATTATAGTGTACGGTTTAAAAATGTGAGGCTCCAGGAAAGGCAAGAGATCTTCCGTAGAAACTTCAGGCAGATTAATTTCTCGGTGGGATGCCAAGCTTGATCCGAGGTATGTCAAAGCTAGGATTAGGAAGAATCCTCGCAAGGGCGAGCGATTGAAGCATTGAGATCCGTCTCCGTAGTTTAGCTAAGCCAGTCTCAGCATGGAGATCTGGCAGTAGGCTTTCCGGGAAAGGATGGTTAGCATTAGGATGTGTTAGGTCGAAATGTGGTACCGTAAATGTGACTTGAGAGAGCGAAGCCGCCCCGAGGCCACGAGCCTCTGGTAGCACTTTAATAGTCATATCGCAGAATAAAAATTTTGAGTGAACATGGTAGATTTCGGATTTATGGGAAGCAAGCTCCCTACCCTAGCCTAAGATTTTATAACAAATCCATCAATCAACCTGCTAGCCCAGGGCTCTGAGGGCAGCCGTGAGCAATTGCTGACAGATCAATCAACTGAATCAAACGCTGATGGGCATAAGATCCATGTCTGAGACCCACTACAACGTCGCAGAGTCTACGGGCTTATGGGTTTCTTGTTACGTAAGCATAGTAGAAGAGTTTGTAGGGAGTAGAAGAAGAGTAGAATGTAATGAGAGATACGCTGGTGTAACAATTTTCTTTGTGAATACGTATACGTATTATATTATAATGTGCTAAAAAATAACATGCCTTTTCCATTCGCAATCGCCACGGCGCAGCCTAACCTCACCCAGTTTCGATAAGCACCTATTCGCAGTCCACGAGGCTATGCACTCTCCTTAATATGGTATGTTCAAATTATGGTTCAGCAGGGCATCCACGAGGAGAGAGAGGGTCTTGAAGGTGCCATTATATGGCCGACGAGATGGCGTGTAACCCTACTCTCACCCGATTTTCAATCAAGTTATATATCCGTAGCTGTATGATACAAAGAGCAAAACAGAATCGAAAAGCTCGAGCGTGTAAACTGTTCCTTGACAGTGTCAATATTGTGTAAAATTAAGTTTATATTTATACCCGTCCTCAAAGAGTAAAAGGTTATATTAGATTCGTAGAAAAGTATGTAACAAGAAGAAAAAAGCGTATCCGATCCTATATTCTTAATCTGTCTCCGTCTGTCCGTCTTGAGGTTCCTAAGCAGCGCAAGTTTTTTTTATCATCCTCCAACGCCTACTCTTACGTCCACAAATAACGAAAAACTGAAATCGCTGAAATCGCAGGAACTATTACAACTAGATTTGGGATTAAGTATGTATAATCATGAAATGCCAGCACATCATAAGGAGGTACCGTGATCTGACCATGACCACTCTTACGCCAAACAAGCTCAAAAGACTGTTTTCGCTTTTGTAGAAAGGCTAATATCTCGGTAACTATACGAAATATTTAGTTGGGAAGAAGTATGTAGTTTTTTGACACTCTTTTAAAATGAGATTATTAGTCCCAACTTTCTTTCCCACTTAGGTAACGTGATCTCGTCGTTTCTACAAAAAGTGAAGCCAGGCTTTTGAGGTTGGAGGGCGTAAGAGTGTACCCACCTTAAGACGCGCTGGAATATCAAAATTATATATACTTAATCACAACTTTCCAGCTCTAGTAGTTTAGTATTTTAGTTTTTCGTGATTTTCGTGATTGGTCGGCTTTGGAATCGGCGTGGCAGGATGCTGAAATAAACTTGCTGCGTAGGGACCTCAAGAATCTGCCTGCTAACTTCAACTTTGTATCTCTTATAGTTCCTTAGATATCACGTTACTACGGACAGACCGTCAGACGGACGGTCAGACGGACATAGCTTAAGATACCCTTTCACTCTAGGAGTAACGCGAATAATAATCGTGCATTGGTACAAAACGACTTAAAAGGTTTAAATTTTGGTATGCCACATATGTACTTGTATAAATACTTAAAGATGCATCCAAAGTGTAAATGCTGCATATCAAATCTAACATTCGTCTATTCTGTGCATTTGAAATATTACGTTAAAGGCAGTATTCGAAAATTTTGCGTTTATGTAAAGGCTTACGTTGCGGGCACAGCTGAACTGAGATTACCATTTGCAAGTACGAAGTTTTGTTTTAACCTTTTGACTTTTGAAGGCGGACGAAAATGATATGTTATATCAGTAGAAAAGCAGTATAGGTTTGAAAATAAAATTGTATTGTTACCTTGACATATTAATTTTTATCAGTGCATATTTTAATAAGATATCGCTAATTCTTTTTATGTATTAAAATGGGAAGAAGAAAGTCGAAAAGAAAACCACCGCCGAAAAGAAAAAACATTGAGCCACTTGATCAACAATTTAATTGTCCATTCTGCAACCATGAGAAGTCGTGTGAAGTTAAGATGTACATACTCTGGCCTGTTTTGGTTTTTAATGTACTTATCGCAAAATGAACGTACATATTTTAATCGGATACATATGTACATATGTACATATATATACATGCGTATACAATAAAAATCATAACAGGTTCCTTGAAAATGAATTGAATTTATAAACTATAAATATTTATCATATTATAGGGATAAGGGCAGGAACACTGCTAAAATAACTTGTAGAGTGTGCCTGGAAGATTTTCAGACTGGGATTAACTTCCTTTCTGAACCTATTGATGTTTACAATGACTGGGTGGACGCTTGTGAAACAGCAAATTAATGTTAAGTAATTTAGTATTAGCAAGTAATGTATAAATGATTTAACATTAATGGCTTGTAATTCTTTATATATAATGGAATTTATTGTTAGTGTATTCAATTTGATGAAATTACAGTGTGCGTCAGTTATATTAAATAACGGTAAGATTCTACCCTTTGGTGGTTTTTAATTACAGTGGATCCAAGCTTATTTCGTGCAAGAAAAAATCGAATTTTATATTTGATACTGCTACTAAACCAGCAGAGATATCAACAAAATTTAAACGCAGTAATGTTAAGAATGTCGCATATTATTAAAATAATAACAAAAGTTTTTACTAATTTAAAAAACAAAAGAATTTTTCATACAAAAACTAAAAAATAGGGCAATTCCGACGCACAAGCTTATTTCGTGCAAGCACTTTAACGGCTAATAACTCTAAACTAGGACTTTTAAATCCATTTTTTTTTCTTAATACTAGTAAAAATATATTAACAAAAGCATATTTATAAGTTTTCGAGGCTGGGGGCACCCAAAAATTACGGATTTACGAGGATTTTCAAACTATGGCGCCACGAATAATAGTCAATAGTTATTGAGCAAAGCGAATTAGTCCTTAAAAATTTTAAGGATGGGAAAACCCAGGAAATGGTTGCCTCAAGCCCTAGTAGAAACCCATACATAACCCAAACTCTTTTTTGCGAAAATCGGGTGGCAGATAAGGGCCGTGATGCTCCAAACACAATTTTTAATGACCACGAGGAGAGACGTAGGAGATTGAGAACGAATTTGGCAAAAAATATTGCCTAGGTACAGTTCGGAGCACTTAGCATAACCACCACACTTAAATGGTCGAGTTTCTAGAAATAAGACCTTCGTTAGTGCTAAAAATAAGTTGGCACGCGTCAAATTCGCCAAGGAACTTGAAACTAGTCCGATTTTGGTCTGGAACGACGTTATGTTTGTGGACGAATCCTAATGTAATATATTTGGGTACCATGGGAGGAAATATGTTTGGCGGCGTCCCAATACAGAGCTACATTCAAAAAACAAAAAAGCAGCGGCTAAGCACGGCGGTGGTCATGCTATAGTTTGGGCATGAATGACTCTGTCCGGCGTCGGAAATTTGGTTTTTATTGACTGAATCATGGATGCCAATAAATATTTAACTATTTTGAAAGAAAATTTGGTGCACAGCTTGGGGTTTCCCTCACTTTTCGGACATTCAAAATACATTCAAAAAACAAAAAAGCAGCGGCTAAGCACGGCGGTGGTCATGCTATAGTTTGGGCATGAATGACTCTGTCCGGCGTCGGAAATTTGGTTTTTATTGACGGAATCATGGATGCCAATAAATATTTAACTATTTTGAAAGAAAATTTGGTGCACAGCTTGCGGTTTTCCTCACTTTTCTCCTCCTGGTCATTAAAAATTGTGTTCGGAGCTTCACGGGCCTTATCTGCCACCCAATTTTCGCAAAAAAGCGTTTGGGTTATGTATGGGTTTGTACTAGAGCTTGAGGTAACCATTTCCTGGGTTTTTCCATCCTTAAAATGTTTAAGCACTAATTCGCTTTGCTCAATAACTATTGACTATTATTCGTGGCGCCATAGTTTGAAAATCCTCGTAAATCCGTAATTTTTGGGTGCCCCCAGCCTCGAAAACTTATAAATATGCTTTTGTTAATATATTTTTACTAGTATTAAGAAAAAAAAATGGATTTAAATGTCCTAGTTTAGAGTTATTAACCGTTAAAGTGCTTGCACGAAATAAGCTTGTGCGTCGGAATTGCCCTATTTTTTAGTTTTTGTATGAAAAATTCTTTTGTTTTTTAAATTAGTAAAAACTTTTGTTATTATGTTTGTATTATTTTAATAATATGCGACATTCTTAACATTACTGCGTTTAAATTTTGTTGATATCTCTGCTGATTTAGTAGCAGTATCAAATTAAAAATTCGATTTTTTCTTGCACGAAATAAGCTTGGATCCACTTTATATTAATTTTATGAAAACGGATGGAATAAAAACGTCGATCGTCTTAAATTTCAAATTGTGGACTGAACTCCGAGCCTATGGGCAAGAGTCTCTCCCAGAAGTACATATGTATGTTTGTATTTATGTACATACGTACATTGATTTTTATGAATGCTCCCAGCAAGCACTTTATGAAATTTTCGATTGAATTTGAGTCATTTTCGGCTCTCCTAGAAGAGCAAAATAAGCATAAGTGCGCTCGTCTTCTGATCGAAAAATATGGGACCCTAGCTGCGACTCTTCCTAAAGAGTCATATTCGACAGCTCAGGAAGAGTCGCTTTCGACTCATTTTCCTCGCAAACAGCGGGTTTTTTTTGAGTCATATTTAAATCGAAATTCGCTCGTTTTCGACTCATTTTCCTCGCAGAAGGGAGTCTTTTTCGAGTCGTATAAGAATCGAAAATAAGTGAAATATTCAATAATATTTTGTTCTTAAATTTTTTATTTATTATATAAATGTATATTAAAGCAACTAAACTAATTCACGCGCTTTCTTTTCGAAAAATTTTTGAAAAACCATTTCCATGTCCTTATCCGTGCATTTGAATTTTATGTGGCAAATATCTAGAAGGAGAAAAATATTAACTTTTTTCACCAATAGAAATATTTTTTTACGGTTTATTATTGTTATAAGAAACTATACATACATAAGAAACAACTATAATTTGTAGCCAATTCGTCAGAAAATACTTTTCGAATAGCTGCTCTCAAAAATTGAGATGGTCCTTCTTCACCATAAATTGTTTCTGAAAATTAAGTCAAATTAAATTAAGAAATTAAAATTGATTCATATATACAATACTTACAAATTGCTGTAATAATTGTTTGGCTTGTTTTTTGCCAATTTTCTAATATTTTTGGCCAATATATTCTATTTACTTTACCTAATCTCACTGAGCTCACAAAGTTACTAAAACGGAGTTTAAAAATGCAGAACATTGCACCAACCACTTCAAATTTTGTTAAAAGTACCATTTGAATAAGATAAACGAGATAAAGCATAGAACAGAAAACCAAGAGAGAGAGCGCGGTTAAGCTACAAGTTCTCACCAATTGTTAATGCAAAGCAAAAAATAATCTCATTTCAATCATCTAGATGATTAATTTTCGATTGCTTTACAATTTTGTTTTTGCTATTCTAAATACCGTATTTGAAGATCATCTACGACTCATTTTCGAGTCTTTTTCTAGTCGCGCGTAAAAAGAATCTTTTTATTAATCATTTCAACGACTCAAAAAAGACTCGTCAAGCTGATAAATTCAAAAACGATCTTCCAATTCCTTGCTGGGTTGTACCGCTTTTCTAAGTCAAGATCTGCTGAGTCGGTCCTGGGTCGGCGTCATATTGTCGATAAAAAATGGGCATTGAGGAACTTTTAAGTTACATATATCAGGACACTAATTCAAGGCCAATAAAATGAAGCCCTGGCTGGTTTATATACATATCTTAAGGATAAAGTTAACAAGTTTTAGCTTAAATACTCGATAATTTCCTTAAAAATACAAAATAGGAATTTTTTACGCACTAAAATTATTTGTACACTTCTCATTCTTGACTTCCATTTCTGAATTCAACGGTAATTCGAGAATCTTTCTTGAACTGTTATTCGCAGCAAGCTTCAGTGTGCTTTTCTCAAAGTTTTTTAGTCTTCGCTACTTTTATTATCTCGAAAACGTACATGTACAGTGAATCGGATATTTCGTGCAGCTACCAAAAAAAAGTTGGAGCCGCTATTTCTGCTAACAGGGAATTTTAACATTTATTTTATTAAACAAAATCGATTTTCATAATCACAAAAACAAAAACTTATGTATAAAATCAAAAAATTCAGCCATTTTTCAAGCCGCAGCTTATTTCGTGCAGTAGATTCAACTTAAATTATTATTTGTAATTTAACACATAATATTTTGTATGTCATATTTTCTGGTTAAGGACAGCTTAGAGACAATTATTCATGGAAGAAACTAACATTCTTCCATAGGAACAGTATTCCAATCGTTTTTGCTCGAAATCTCCCTCTTTCTTACAGAGATGTCCAATATTTCCCATAAATTTTCGATCACTATTAAATCTACAAACTGTACTGGTTATATCCACATGAGGGCAGCTCCTGATGAGCCAGGACTACACTTTTCCTGCTCAATGCTGCGGATCGTTGACCTGGTAAAATCTGGTTTTCAGCAGTTTGCAGTAGGTTTTCCTGTAAAATGTTAAGGTACATTTTGGCATCCATGATCTAATCAATGAAAATGAGGGTGCACACGCTAGAGGCTGCCATTCAGGCCAAAACCATGACGAGACCACCGCTATGTTTGTCCGTTGATTTGAGGTGCCATCCAGGTCCATCTGAACCAAAAATGTTATGTTTTGACTCTTTAGCAAATATAACGTCATCCCAGAACAAAATCGGAAAAAATATGTGCTTCTTTGTAAACTTCAGCTGAGCAGCAATATTTTTCTTACTAATAAATGGCTTCTTCCGTGCTTCTCCAGCCTTGAAATTAATATCGCGCAGCACAAGACTCACCGTATCAGGAATACACTTCTTGCCCATATCGTTCTCGAGCTCTGGAGCTTTATTTTGGAGCCGATAGCTTGGGGTTTTCCTTAATTGTATCGTCTATAATACAATGATGAATATCTTCGTCTGACCTTGTCAATTTACTAAAGATATTTTAAATCGGAACATTATTTCGGTATCTGTTAAGAAATGTAGATTATAAGGACTCCCATGGGCAGTTACGTCACTATCAGTTACTCAATATGCAATTTACAAAAGGGGGCGCTTTGTGTATTTCCACTAGCAA
This sequence comes from Drosophila eugracilis, assembly GCF_018153835.1. Taxonomy (NCBI): domain Eukaryota; kingdom Metazoa; phylum Arthropoda; class Insecta; order Diptera; family Drosophilidae; genus Drosophila; species Drosophila eugracilis. The sequence continues at coordinate 100,773 of NW_024573917.1, read as the reverse complement.
AATTAATATTTTAAAATTGTGTAAAGCAGTAACGGGTACTTTATAGTCGCGGCACTCGGCTATAGCGTTTCTTCTGGTTCGAAAATGAACAGTATTTATTAAAAACTATAATTTTCCAGGTTAACTCAGTTTTAGATAGCGATTTAGTAAAATTCAACACGTTTAGTAGCTTTCGAATCATATGTTTCGAATATATTTTCTTAACAAAAGAATATTATTAATATATATTGTAACTTTTAAGAAAAAGATTTATATTTTAATGAAATGTATAAATTAAGAAATATAACTATTAAAAATAAAATAAGTTCTTTTGTTCCATGGCACATTTATTGTAAGTAAATTGTTGTTTATTATTCGTTGAAACAGTTATTAATCTAAGCTTTACATAAATATTGATTAAAAATCATAAAAGCACTCTTTAAGTTTAGCTGACATTTGGCTATGTGGAAAGCCAATTGGAAGACAGTCCTTAATGGTCGTTTCCGATTTTATCGTGTCATAAATTGTGGTTTCTTGCCGAAATTTTAATGCTGAATAACTGCCATTTTTAGTTCTCACATCCAAATACATTTCTAATTCGGTAATTTTGTTAAATACATTTTTTAGATCTTTCTCCACATTTTTAAGGAATTTGCGTCTTATTGCAAAGCTTCTATACATAAAACAATTGAAAAGAAGTTGGACACGAAACTCAAGCTCTTTCATAATATATTTAACATTTAACTTTGTTACAGAATATACATCATAAACCATATTAAGATTATTCTCAGCAGCACATTTAAAGAGCTGGGCAGAATGATGTTGTAAAAAGTCAACATAGAGTTTGCGGCATTCCAAATTAAACTTCAATTTCCAATTTTCTAAAAGATTACTTTGAATTTCAGCATAGTATAAAAATATTTGTTGAATCGCTTTTAGGGTTTCTGTGCTAAAGTCCATAGCTTCGTCTATAATTTCTGAAAAAAAAACTTGAAAGTATTCCATTTCCGCAAAATAATTTGTAAGCCACACTTTAACAACTGTTGGTTGAGCTGTTGGGACTTGCCGCAGCTTTAACAATAATTCATAACTCGTATTTTTTGATATTTCATAAAATATTTTACTATCAGTAGAAAATTGTTTAAAAGTGTCTGAAGCGTCAAAAAAAAAAAAAGACAATTCTTTAAGCCTTAAAATATAGTTTGCCGCTCCTGTCAAAGTATTTTCGGAATCGCTCAAGACAGCCGACAAGGTCAAATTTTTTTGTAATTTCTCCAGGAAATGGGATAACTTATGCTGCAGATTTTGTTTACTGCCATCGGATTTTTCAATGGTCTTATAAAATTCATATGGTATTTGCTGTGCTCTAGAATAATGTAGAAAACGTTGTGTTTTAGCCAGATGTTGAATTTCAATGAAATTTAATTGTTGAGCTTGAATAGTACATATAAGCCAGTTTAAAAACGTAGCAAAAAAACAGGAAAACTTCATTGCAATTGCTTCGGTATTAATCGCGCTGCGTTGAATTTTCACTAACAAGATAAATTACACTGGTGCTGAAATGGTATATTTTTCCAATCGGAATGGTCTATAAATAGCTCATGAAGTATTTTAACAAGCTGTAGAAATTGCTGAATGAGAATATACATAATCTTATTTTAAATGAAAACAGTTTGTTTAAACTATAACAGACAGATGCTCTGGTTTTCCTTTTCACAAATTTTACTCAAATAGGAAGATTTATTCGGTAATAAAAACGGGAGAGAAATCTTTACTTTTTCAAAGTAAAATTCATTCTGTATAACAACAAATCTATTTTTGCACAAGAAAAAATATTTGAATTATTAATTTACATATTGTTTGATATAGTTCAACAAAAATGACTAATTGTTACTGTTAAAGTTTTATTGTTACAGTTATTCGTTTCAAATTTATTTAAAAAGGCTCAGTTTTTTTTAATACGTAAAAAGAAAATTATAAACATATGTTTGTATAAATGTTTGCTTTAATGTTTTTATGTTTGTTTATAACCTAAAAATGCTTTTAAACACGTATATCGTGTCGTACTTATTAAGTACTTTCCATCAGCCTTTTTGACGAGAGCCGGAGAAAAGCCATTGCAGAACAATGAAAAATTATGGGATCTGCTCTGCTCGGAGCTATAGCAATAGCAGAAAATGCTATGCCGTGCTCTTAGCGAGTTGGGAGCAAAGCAAATTATATTTTCTTGTGCTTTATACCATAAAGACAATTCGACCCACTCCACCTGCAGCTACCCAACCCCTTATTCTTGCCACCGTGCTTAAGAGTTTTGATCAAGTTGTTTTCCTTCATTGGGATTAAGTAAGTAAGTAAGTAAGTTCAGATGCCATCGCATCTTATAGTGGCATCGCATCTTATCCGGCCACACTCACTCTTACGCCCATCAAGCTTGAAACTCGGTTTGTAGAAAAGCTGATAACTCGGAACTATAAGAGATCGAAAGTTTGGATAAAGGATGTAGGTTTTCATGATGCCCCCAATGCGAATAGGTATCTTCCAATTTAGCCAGGCCCACCCTAACGACCACTAAGCCCGGAAAACCATAAATGCAAAAATCTCGGGAACTATAAGAGTTAGAGTGTTGTGCCACGCCCACTCTAACGCCCATAAACCGCGAATAGCTGTGGCGTCCGTAGTATTACAGGGTATGTGTTCGTTTGACCTTGTGTTACATATTTTGGGATGGACATTTTTTTATTTCACTTTGTATTGTTATGTATAAGTTTCTATGTATAGTATATAAGAATTAATGTACACTTCGGCAGCGCCGGCTTCTCGGCCACAGCTGAACAATATATGAATCATATAGGAATCAACTGTTCGCTCCGTAAAGTTTCATTTGCGTCGTGTCATCGGGAATTCCATCCTTATATTTGAGCAAATGCACACCCTTCTGACTCAAATTGAGTCCGTCGTGGAGTCAGGTATAGAATGTTTAAAGTTAAAAGTTAATCTGTGTCGTTTTTCTAAATCATTTCGGCCCTTCTTTCAACTTTTTGCATTCGGGTAATATCAGTAGATAGTGAGCATTCTAGAAAACAAGTTAATACAAATAAAGATTGCATGTACTAACAAATTATATTATATATATATTATACCTGTCCATAAATATTAAAAAAAAAGGTGAATCGCTTTGGGTGTATAAATTAATTTCATCGTGGACCCAACTTGTTTCTTACTTCCCTAACATATCGTAGTGAGCACCAATTTAGGCGTCAATTTCAAGACAGGAAAAAATGATTTATTTCGTTTTTCTAACCTTTATTCAAAGAAAATCACGCGACATTTTTGCTATATTCTAAGCTTCGAAGATATTTTCTTGGGACTTTGCATCCCGCGTATATATTCGTTGCTTTTTATACCGGTTACTCGCCGATTCGTTGAATAGTATGTAACAGATAGAATGAAGCGTTCCAGACCCTATAAAGTATATATGTTCTTGATCAGGATTAATAGCGAAGTCGATTGAGCCATGTTCGGCCGTCCGTCGGATTGTCTGTATGATCTCAGGATCTATAAGACATACAAAGTTGAGATTAGGCATGAAAACTCTTGAGGTCCCTATGCTGAGCAAGCTTATATCAGCACCATGCCACGCCCACTTTAAAGCATGCCATCCACAAGCGAGCATGTTGGCGAACATGCTCGCGAACTTGAATTTCATTTGCCACCAATTAGTGCCAACATGCTCGCGAACATCATATGTCGGCAAATTTTCAAGCAGTCAACATGTCAGCGGACGACGGCAGCGCATACGAAGCTTTTAATAGCACTTCCCACGCTTTATTGCGCAAATTTTTATTTTTATATGCCTCGCATTTTGCATTCCACACAGCAGGCTCATTTTGCAGACAAAATATAAATTCTTGCAGAAATTTTTGGCTCATTTTGCGCTGCGCAAACACATCTTCTCTCTAGGAAACGATCTCACAAATGATGTTCGTGCCAACGTTGCCATCCATTGGCGAGCATGTTGTTGCGAACATGGAAAAACTAGAATGATTTCAATTTAATGCGAGTATGTTCGCGAACACGAAATTTGACGACGAACACTACCATCAACAAGAAAAATTTCGGCGAGCACAACATGCTCGCGAACATGCTCGGCTGTGGATGGCCTGCTTAACCCACACAAATCAAGAAAAACTAAAATAGCTGAAATCTCTGGAACTATTAGAGCTAGAAAGTTGAAAATTAGTATCAGTAATCCCTAGATGCTAGCTTATCTTATGGTGGTACCATTATCCGGCCGCGCCCACATTTTCTTGAATAGTTGATATCTCGGTAACTATAAGTGATAGGTAGTTCGGATTAAACATGTAGGTTTTTATGATACCCTAATGCAAATTGTTTTTTATTAAGCCACGCATACTCTAACGCCCACAAAAGCCGAAAAACCAAAAATCTCAGGACTATAAGAGCTAAAAAGTTGTGCTTAAGAATGCGTATTTAAAAGATGCCACTTCAACTTGCCCCTAGTTTTTATCCGGCAAGGCCCACTCTGACGCCCACAAACCGCTACTTGACCTTGTACAACATATTTTCGTTAATATTTATGATTTACCAAAGTTTTTTATATCTGAATATTATTTCGCTATTTATGAAGAAATTTAGGTTATAAGGCGTCCCATGGGCAGTGACGTCACTATCAGTTACTCAACTTGCTTTCTCCAACAATATGTTCCAGAGTCCTTAAATTTCGTCCGCCGTTCCAGAATGAGACCCGCATATGACCATTGAATCGGTCGGATAACTCCCGAAGTGTTGCAACAGATCCCAACTCGACTAACCTTATCTGCAGGGTTTCGTTGATGTGAGCTGGAATATTAACCGTCGATTTCTAAACGGTTTAGCAAAAGAACAAGGGCAACATCATAGTTAGCGTCAGTAATCTCAGCGCTCTTACAGTCTCCAAGGGTGACAGACATGAAATGAGCCACCTGAACTTCTCCATCTTGGTCAAGTGAGGATGGTCGTCAATCGTCATTTTAAACTGGGCGCAGAAATCCGGCTACTCGGCCTAGCCACCGCTGAATGTTGGCATTGGCAACGGGGGCAATGAGGAAGCAGGGCTGTATAGAGTGGGTGAAATATAAGCACCACTGGTACTGTCCAAAGAGAAAATTTCCAATGTAAATAAATTCCGATGTCGCTATAATTTCGCTCGTCCAATTCCTCCTGAAGCGTGGTGAATCAGTCACGCAGACGCTTCTCCATTGGATTGAGGGTCATAATGGTTGAGCCTTCGGTCCGCATCGCTGCCTTGACCGTTTGATGAAGGGCCTCTATTTCTTGATAGGTCACCTCTACTCACCTCCGCAGCATCCTCCCCCTGCTTGCAGCAGCAGATCCAGCGGCGTCAGCTCCAGACTCCATGATGTAATTAATGTAAGTGGGTTATTACAACAAAAACAACAAGTTTCCGTGGCACTTTTTAACTGATTACAATATTCAAATCGCGCTGTGATCACGTCGGGATCACCAAAATGTTGAACAACTAAGAGTTTTTAATTGCTGTAGATTAAATAAACCAGGGCAGTTCCATTTCCAAATTTTTATTACGAGTTCACATCAAACCAAATTATCATCAAAACGAACTAGAAACTGCTGATAAACCCGCCGCTGCTCATCCGTCTTTGCTTTGGCTGCTTGGCCCAACATATACTTTATAGGGTCGGAAACGCTTCCTTCTACCTGTTACATACTTTTCAACGAATCTAATATACCCTATTAGTCTATAAGTAACGTGTATAGAAAAAGAGAATCGCTTTGGATGTTTTAACTTAACTTCCCTTAGCCCAACTAGTACAAAATAATTCTTCAAATTGGTGTAGTTAGCATCAATTCAGGGCTTAAATTCAAGGCCGAAAAATTCGATTTCTTTAGTGTATCCCTTACTAACCTCTTGTTCAAAGAATATCACGTGACAAATTTGCCTGGTCTGCTATTTTCCGAAACCTTGGCGCTATTTTTTTGAGACTTTGCATCTCGCTTGTATATTCATTGCATTTAGATATCGGTCATTTTCCGCTAGTGTCATCATATTTAAAAGAGAGATCTGCCAGCCGAATTCAAACACATTTAAGAACTCTTGCCCCGATAGAGCTGCCAGTTGATTCGACTCTCTCTCTCTTTCCCTTTTCGTTTTCGATTACTGAAGTAGTGAAAGCGTTAGCTTTGTTGTTGTTTATCGCTGAGGTTTTGGTATTCATGCTGTTAAGTTTATTGTTTTTCCAAGTGTGCTGGAAGCTGGAAGCGGGAAGCGATCAGCTGATCGCTCTCGCACTTTGGGTCGATGCATGGGATCGCGAGAACGAGAGCGGGAAGAGGACAGAAGCATTCGATTTCGGTAAGCGAGAGAACACATACGTCGCTATCTAACGCGGAACGCCATTTACATATGTGCACTATATATATAAATAAACATGAATTTGTGAATTTATCGGTTAGTGTTTGCATTGCATACAATTTGTGAATGCGGCGTAGTGGTGTCAAAGAAGTTAATAAATAAATTATTAGTTATATTTAAAATTTCATTGAAAGTATTCTACAACTCCTCTAATTCCTTACGTTCGTCATACTACTCGTATATTTTTATTTTTAATTATTATCAAATAAAAGTTTTTAAGCTTTTTGATTTCAAAAGAAGTTCAAACAAACAATGGTCACAAAGGAAATCGCTAAGAAATAAACGAGATGGCCTAATGAAAAGTATATCCCGAACACAGCAATATTTACAAGAGGGTATTGTAATATGCACATATGCCATACATATCGAGTGTACACTGTGATTACCACTTTTATCGAGTGTACACTTTGTGCAGCCACAACAAATTTCAATAAACAAAACAAACTCAAGTGAGCGCATAATATGATCGGCCACTTGTGAATTCGGCTAAGTCAGCATATGCACGCTGACCGCCAGTGCCCTATGCATAAGTGCATAATACTCTCTCTCACTCTAAAGTATTTACGTAAGACAAGCATGCATGTCCATTGTCACCTAAGCATAAGCATATACATATAAGAAATATATAATGCAGCCGCGCCGCTGCCGGCTCTACCGGCAGCGCAGTGCGCGTTGAACTTATGTACTTAGGGTAAGAGAACATTTTGACTTAAAATAAAAGAACATTATAAAACCTACACTCAAACTGCACTCACGTGCAAGTCTATTCATTTCTTAAAACATAACTTGAAGTATTCCATTATTGATGTCTACAACATAACTTGGAAACACCTTCAACTTACAACATAACTTGGAAACACCTTCAACTTACAACATAACATGGAAATACCTTCAAGTTACAACATGGTGACCGTGACGTGGGTCTAGTAAGACCAGGACCTAAAGCGGATCTCTCTCTCCAATAACTCTTTCCAATAACTTCTCGAAGACAATTGGGATGGCGGGACAGGAAGCTGGAAACAAACTGGCGGAAAACTGTAAAAACTTTTGTAACTGAGTGAGTACAGGGGTATGTGCTCCACTATCACCAACAAAACCAAACGACGCAGTGGCATTAAAGAGCGGATCAGACAGAGAAAGTCTGAGATCGTTAGACTCTTATATAAGTCCGCAAACCCACTACCCTGGGAAACTGCAGAAAAATTAACATGTAAACTCCCCCTCCCCCTGTCCCTCAGACAATATAAAAACTCAAATTAACAACAAAACACATCGCCAAACGCCAATGCCCACCGGACTGTGAAGGACCATTCTTCAGCCCGTATTGATGGGCACATGCCAGGCAAAGCAATAGATGTTTCAAAAAGCAACAATAAATAATTAATCACGAGAGGCAGACCGCCCCATGTGACAACGTTGGAGCGAGAAGAAGATTGAGAGGCAGGCCGCCCCTCGTACCAACGATTGGAAACACCAAGGGTGAACTGACCGACAGCACTAAAGAGTGCCCAACAGTAATTTTAACATTATTATTAAATATTTGTAATGCCTGACGACAATTGAGTCGACCGGCAAAACGTTTGGCCTGTAAAGCCATTCGAAAACATTAGGTAGGCAAAGAGAAAAATAACTCTCAAATTTGTAAACTATACTATTGATAGAAAATATGATATATGAAAATTGAATTATTTTTTTATAAGAAAAAAACACAATTTTAAGAAACCTTGACAAATAAAATAAGTAAATCAGAAGAAATAATTGAACAAAATTCAAAAATGTCATTAATAAAGTCGAAGTACAAGATGCTGAAAGTCCTCACTTTACTAGTAATAATAATATTCATTATAGTTCTGGTACATTTGTTGTATAATTTGTATAAGTATCACAACAGATGTATCAATAAGCGTTATCAAAGCTAAGCAAATGACTTGGATAAGATTTGAAATTTGAAAAATGAAGCATGAATAATAATAAAGAAAAATCATATATAAACACAAAAAAATTATATATATATATAAGATCAAAATTTAAAAAATAATATTCTAACAACATGCAGTCAAGCATACAGTTTTAATAGACAGCATTTTGACATATGAGCCGGAGTTTTTAAGGGATTCACGGCCATAGTTACAGACACTCCCGTGTCGATTAGTGAATTAGAATACAAGTACATTAACAAAATATTATGAAAGTTGATTAACTGCCAAATTTACAAAAGGCTATGAGTAACTTAACAAAGAGAAATTTAAAAAAAAGGTCTTGATAACAGAACCGGACCTAGCTCAAAGAGTTAATTTTATTGTATCATATTGTCCCACGTATATATGTAATTTCGAAAACATGTATATGAGAACATATGATCTAGATTTCTCCCCTTTTATTGGCCTATCTAATAAAGAAAAGGCTCAATTATTGATGTTAATACCTGGCATAGAAATTATGACAGTATCTAACGAGAAATCAGAAGAAATTAACTACGAGGTATTCAAGTATTAAACCTCGCAATATAAACAGCTTGCTCATATTCATATTATGGAATGGTCAGAACTCCCTGAACGAATCCTTAATATAAAAGTCAAATTTGAAAAAGCATACAAATGCTTAACGCAGAATAGACAAACTCATAAAGACACAGTAGACAGACATGCAATAATCTTAGTCGACTGCTTTAATGAAGCTCGAATATTTATATATAATCATAAAGACGTAGCGAATTTGCAGATCTTGCACTCAAGATTGTAAAGTCCAAATTACCGGGCGCAATCAGAAATAGAGTAAAAGACGAAACAACAATAACTGACATAAAACTGCAAGACACAGTAGTCGGTGATACCGTTCAACTGTTAAAAGCCAAAATGGCATCAGTACACCAGAAAGGCAAAACAGTCACTCAGTTTACTGATGAAATCAATAAACTACGCCTTTTACTTGAAAACGCGTATATTAATAACGGCTATTCTTCAAAGTATGCTGAAGAACTTAGCACTGAAGAAGCATTACATGTCATGACAGACAATTGCGAGAACGGCAAACTTAAGAATATACTTGAGGCAGGTTCATTCAAAACAGCGGATGAAGCCATTTCAAAGTATATAAACCATTGGGCTAAAATGACTGGTAGTCCAAGCACTGTACTCTACCAGAGAAGTCAAAACCAACGAGGTTCATATCGAGGTAGAGGCAACGGTAATAATTATAATAACAGAAATAATTATAATGATTATGACCGTAATAATGGTAATAACAATACAAGAGGTAATTCCCGAGGAAATAACCGAGGTGACAACCAAGGAAGAGGCCGATGTGCCAACCAAAACAATGGGAATAGAGGCAATGTCCGAGTTACTCAAGGTAACTCGGAAAACCGCCAGAACCCAACAGATATTCAAAGCCAATAAGTGGCACAATCAAAAGCATCAACTTAAATCTAAGTATCTTTGTAAAAATTAATAATGAAAAATTGCCAAATAGATTTTAACGAACGGCGACTCACTATTTCTTCGTCCAAACAACTTAAATTATCCGATTAGACTGGAAATATTTCACACTTGTGACAATAATGCCACAGTACTTCCAGCTCGTTCCGAGGTCGTCCGTAAAATACAAATTCCTTCAATTACTAATCTCATCTTGATACCGAATCAAGAAATTGAAGAAGGAATTTATATTGCAAACACCTTGTCCGATCATAACCATACTTATGTCCGAATTTTAAACACAACCAATTCCAATAAAATTGTTAATTTAAATAAAATAAAATATGAAAAATTAAACGATTACGAGATATTGAAAAACTCTAATGAAGATAGAAGTAATTTAGTCATGAAAAAATTAGTCAAAAACTTTCCGCCATTGTTCAAAATCCAACTAAAAGATCTATGCACCAGATATACAGGTATATTCGGACTAGAAACCGAATCAATTACTACGAATAATTTTTATAAACAAAGACTTAGATTAAAGGATGATGAACCCGTATATATTAGGAATTATAGAAGTCCTCATAGCCAAGTACAAGAAATATAAGCCCAAGTACAAAAACTAATAAATGATAAAATAATTGAACCTTCAGTGTCAGAATATAATAGCCCACTACTTTTAGTCCCGAAGAAGTCTCTTCCGGGCTCCGAAAATAAGAAATGGCGATTAGTAATTGACTATCGTCAAATTAATAAAAAGCTACTATCTGATAATTTCCACTACCTAGGATAGATGATATTCTGGATCAACTAGGTGGAGCAAAGTACTTCTCATGTCTAGACTTGATGTCTGGTTTTCATCAAATTGAACTTGCCAAAAGCTCTAGAAATATAACGTCATTTTCCACAAATAATGGCTCATATCGCTTCACGTGATTACCTTTCGGCTTAAAAATAGCCCACAATTCATTTCAAAGAATGATGACAATAGCATTTTCTGGTTTACAACCATCACAAGCATTTCTTTATATGGATGATCTAATAGTAATAGGTTGTTTCGAGAAACATATGATCAAAAACTTAACTGATGCTTTTGACAATTGTAGGAAATACAATCTGAAGCTACATCCTGAAAAATGTTCATTTTTCATGCATGAAGTAACATTTTTGGGACACAAGTGCACTGATAAAGGAATCTTGCCTGATGATAATAAATACGAGGCCATTAAAAACTATCCTGTCCCACATGATGCAGACAGTGCAAGACGCTTCGTTGCATTCTGCAACTATTATCGACGTTTTATTAAAAACTTTGCTGATTATTCACGTCACATAACAAGATTATGTAAAAAAGACGTAAAGTTTGAATGGACATCAGAATGCTTTTGATCATTTAAAAACGGCATTGATAAATCCAACCTTGTTACAATATCCAGATTTTACTAAAGAATTCTGTATAATAACAGATGCAAGTAACCAAGCGTGTGGAGCGGTATTAACTCAAAACCAAAACGGACTCCAACTCCCCATTGTATACGCATCAAGATCCTTTACCAAAGGAGAAAGTAACAAGAGTACCACTGAACAAGAGCTAACAGCTATTCACTGGGCGATAATGCATTTTCGACCATATATTTATGGTAATCATTTTGCAGACCAACGGATCATAGACCACTCACATATCTATTCTCAATGGTCAATCCGAGCTCTAAACTTACTCGTATAGGGCTTGAATTAGAGGAATATAATTTTACGGTAGAATATCTGAAGGGTAAAGATAATTATGTAGCGGATGCGTTATCAAGAATAACCAACAAAAAGTCCTGAAAATTGAAAAGTTCAAATTGAAATATTGATTTATGTCAACTATTTCCAAGGCTCGAGAAAGAAGCCGGTATATTACAAATGCCAAAAATCCAAAGTGACAAGAAATATAAAAACTCCTTTAACTATTACAGATACACCTGTACTTGCCTTTGACAGGGTTATAGTAGACACGATTGGTCCACTACCCAGGTCAGAAAATGGTAACGAATACGCAGTCACATTAATTTGTGACTTAACTAAATACTAAGTAGCGATTCCAATACCAAATAAAAATGTGCGGTCCAATGAAGACGTTCATTACGGACATGGGAATAGAATATAAAAATTCAATTATAAATGATTTGTGCAAATATTTAAAGATTAATAACATTACATCTACTGCACACAACCACCAGACCGTTGGAACAGTTGAAAGAAGTCACAGAACAGCCTATAAAAGAGCAAGAATAATGCTTGAGAAATATAAAGCTAAGAATAAAGAAAATTATGATAAAAAGGCTATAGATTTTGAATTACAAATAGGAGATAAAGTTCTATTAAAAAACGAAACTGGCCATAAATTGGACCCAGTATATTTAGGACCCTATACAATAGTTAAAATAGTAGACAGGGATAACTACGTAATTAAAAATGGGAAAAACAAAACCCAGAAGGTCCATAAGGAAAGGTTAAAACAAGAGGAAACGCTATAGTCGAGTGCCACGACTATAAGATACCCGTTACCGTTTTACAAAATTTTAAAATATTATTTTGCTAGTGCAAATTCACGAGGCGCCACCTATTGTCAGAGGAAGTATGTTGAGTATGCTTATAGTGACGTCACTGCCCATGTGAGGCCTTATAACCTTAATTTCTTTATAAATAGCGAAACAATGTTCCGATTTGAAAAATCCTTTGGCAAATCGATAGATATTAACAGAAATAAGTTATACAAAGTCAATCGAAGGCATTCATAATAATAGTATAGACGCCACAGTTTTCCGCGGTTTGTGGGCGTTAGAGTGGGCGTGGCCAGATGCAACTTCGTGGAAAGTTGCAGAAGCATCTCTTAAATGCGTGTTTTTATTCAAAGTTTTGTAGCTTTTATAGTTTTTGAGGTTTATGCATTTTTGGTTTTTCAGGTTTTGTGGGCGTTAGAGTGGGCGTTGCTTGATCGGAAAAAAGCAATTCGCATTGGGAGCATCATAGAAACCCACATGCTTAATCCGAACTTTCTATCTCTTATAGTTACCGAGATATCAGCTTTTCTAGAAAATCCGAAAACCGTCTTGTGGGCGTATGGGTGGGTGTGGCCGGATAGTGTTACCACTATAAGATGCGCTGCCATCTATAGATTATACTTTTTGAATTTCAAGTTTCTAACTGCAATAGTTCCTGAGATTTCAGCAATTTTAGTTTATTGCGATTTGTGGGCGTTAGAGTGGGCGTAGCAGGATGCTGTAATAAACTTGCGCTGTCCCGGGACCTCTAGAATCTTCATGCTTAATCTCAACTTTGTATATGCTATAGTTCCTGAGATCTCAGCGTTCATACGGACGGACGGACGGACGGACGGGCAGACGGACATGGCTCAGTCGACTTCGCTATTGATCCTGATGAAGAATATATATATTTTATAGGGTCGCAAACGCTTCCTTCTATCTGTTACATACTTTTCAACGAATCTAGTATACCCTTTTACTCTACGAGTAACGGGTATAAATATTCAATTAAAAAAAAATATTTTAAAAAACCCGGCTTGATCAACCGACATAAAATTTTTATATAATTACTTTATTATTTACATTGAAAATATATATATAATTACTTTATTATTTACAAAAAATATATATATATAATTACTTTATTATTTACATTAAAAATATATATATATTTGCTTTATTATTTACATTAAAATGCCAATATTAACATGAAAAAAAAAATTTAAAAAAAAAAGTTTTAAACTACAAAGAAAATTAAATTTTATATTTTATATAAATTTCAAATTTTATATGAAAAAAAGAGAAAGTTTAATTAAAGTAATTCTTTTCAATATTTCAATTTTAGATTTTAGAACCTTTAAAAACAATACATTAAAATAACTCCACTACATGACGTTATTTTCAAAAGGAGTGAGATGTAATATGCACATATGTATGTATCGAGTGTACTTTGGCACTTATGTGGCAGCAACACTTTGTGTAGCCACAACAAATTACAATAAACAAAACAAACTCAAGTGAGCGCGTAATATGATCGGCCACTTGTGAATTCGGCTAAGTCAGCATATGCAAGCTGACCGCCAGTGCCCTATGCATAAGTGCATAATACTCTCTCTCACTCTAAAGTATTTACGTAAGACAAGCATGCATGTCCATTGTCACCTAAGCATAAGCATATACATATAAGAAATATATAATGCAGCCGCGCCGTTGCCGGCTCTACCGGTAGCGCAGTGCGCGTTGAACTTATGTACTTAGGGTAAGAGAACATTTTGACTTAAAATAAAAGAACATTATAAAACCTACACTCAAACTGCACTCACGTGCAAGTCTATTCATTTCTTAAAACATAACTTGAAGTATTCCATTATTGATGTCTACAACATAACTTGGAAACACCTTCAACTTACAACATAACTTGGAAACACCTTCAACTTACAACATAACATGGACATACCTTCAAGTTACAACGGCATACTATAATTAAGTCCTGTAGAATTAGAAAATCGTTTACAAATTTTATATATAATAAAAATAATATAATTATTTAGAATATTACATAGAGATTAAATAAAATCAGACTTGTGAGCCGGCAAAGCTCCCATCCCAATGCCGCTTGCCGAACGTTGATCTTTTAACTTTCAGCGGAAAGCACTCTGAGCTTAAAAACATAAGCCTTTTTGAAACATTTGCTGACAAAGATGACACTTTGCACGATATTCAGAGCTCTTTGTGATTCTCCGCTGTCTTTTGGAGATGACTAACGTATTCATTTAATAAGGATTACAGAGAAATTGGGCGTAGGTGGGAACAATTGGATTATACTTTGCTTCAGGTTTGGAGCGAATGTGAATCGGCTCTGGACAGGCGATACCAGCATATGGTCGCCGAAGAGGCCTCCAAGCCCAAAAATGTTCAGCTTAGCAATACTGCTCTTCTTTCGCATCCCTAAATGTACAACAGAGATTTGATGCCAAATATCAAGGTATTAATCTCCTCAAATTTAACATCCAAAACAAAATCTGAAAAAATGCCGACCACCAAGACAATAGTTAGTGGACCCTGTAAAGTCAAAGCCGCGAAAGACAACAACAGCAACAAGACAAGGGCCAACACTCCGTTGCTCTAAATAACGCGAACATAGCTAGCGGCCCATTTAAAATTTACGCAGTATACTGCCCTTCTCTATAACTATTCAAGAGCAATACACTCGGCTGGTTCACAAGTAACTTTTGTGACCGATGAGCTCGCTCAGAGACTACACACCAAAAGAGAGGGCGTGGGTATGAGTTTGCGGGACATTGGTAAAACTAATGCCCAAGCAATAGTGGAGTTGTGAATAGGAAGCAGGAGGTTGTCGTCCAATTTTTATGTTTTAAAAAATTCTTCTGGTAATCATCCGGATCAAGCGGTGAGCACCAGTGGGTGGAGGGTGCCTGAAAATATTCAATTCAATCCAATCCAGATCCAATCTTCTTCAAGCACCAAAAACTTGACATGCTTATCGCGCAGATTGATTCTTTGAAACTCTGTCGAGGTGATGTGCATCTCTGTGTCAAACCGGAGTTCCGGCCACAGTCTAAGTCCTTCGCGGAGCATTTCCTCGACGCCACCCTGCAGAGAGTGTGTCTGTGGAGCCTTGTCGCCTAACACTAAAGTCCATACTTGTGAGCAGCAACATTGTGAACAACACTTTAGGAAAAATACTCAAAGAATGTCGTCCGGGAGATTACCGGTTCGTCGGCCGTCGGTCGTTCTGACCCGACGTTGCGAAACATAGATTATTCGCTTAAAGGGAGATTGCCCAAGATCCTCCTTTAAAAGAAATGTATTTGGATCTGGAGGAATATGTATCAATGGGCCACATGTCTTCTAAAGTTGATAAAATTCTAGATGGTCTACCTTATTTTATTCTTATATTATTTTATTGAAGAAGAATTTTGTTGAGAATTTTGAATGAGATCGCTAGATTCCCTGAATGAGCAGATGAGTAGCGCCTTTAATTTCCTCAACGGTTAGCGGTCCCTTATGCCTTACACAACCCTTGCTGGGCGTTTGAAGAAACCAATATATGTACCCGAAAATACTGTGAATTCTCCGAATAGACAAACTTGCTCGTATGCCTGTAGCGTGTAACGGTCTTCGGCGCTTTTCCGAAAGGATTTGTATTTGCGAGGGCACGCTATAGAGTCCGGCTCTAGCTCGTCGGCTTTGGGGATGGAGGTCTTGCTTCATACAAATCCTAACACGGCCACATTTTAATATTAAATAAAGTCCAGAATTGAGAGTCCTGGCGACAAGATAGATAGCTAGATACTAAACCGGGAGAACGGAAGAATTAATTCGACGCGTAAAAGATAGATTTAGAAAGAAAGAGAGAGGAGAGAAGTAGAAAGTTTGCGATGCCACAGATGTAAATAGGATCGCGTACTGCCCACCCTACCTTTGGCCACAGTCCGATAAAGCAATGCTTTAGTGACCCTTTAGAACACCCTACAACCGTGGAGTCATCAGCTCAGTTCAAACAGAAGATATTTCAATTCATTATAAGATTTAATTCAGAATAAAACTAACAAAAAATTTGGCTATGACTAATGAAGTGTTTTGCATTATTCCTAAATGTTTGCTTGCATAAAAAAAATATCCTAATTATATGAGAGGGAAACTTAAATGTAAAATTTATAAAAATAAAAATTAATATGTAAATGTTCCAAGAAATATGGGTATATATATAATATAATAAAATTTGGTAAAAGTAAATATCAATATGAAGGTGATAATAAATTTTAAATAAGGGTATTAAAAATATGATAAAAATTTAAAATTCATAAGGATAGAGTATCCGTTAGTCACCACTTTAATTAAATTAAATTAAATCATTTAAATGAAATTCGTGCTCTTGTTAGTTTTGTTCGTGTGGATGAATGAATTACATTTTTTTAAATTCAAAAATTCAGTGCGACTCGAGAAATTTTTCTCAGTGCATGTGTAAAAGGTAAATAAATCACTCACTGTAAGTCCATCGGCGAAATATCGATCTCTGCTTTGGGTTGCTGTAAATGAGTTAGTGGGTTTTTGGTACACCATAGAATTTTAAAACGAACTAATTTTCGCACGAGAATTAAAATAAACGATTTAAATAAACTGATGATCATTTTTGTTTCGCGAAAATTTACAAAAAAAAAATTAATAATCTTCATATTCTTCGAATTCGTTTCTCTTCACTTCACTAAAAGCCTGTAATTAATTTAAATTTAAACTAAAAATTAAAACTATTGAATAATAAAAAAAATAAAATTAAAACATGTTAATAACGCTCGTGATTTGGGGGATGAAATGGTGATGAGAAAAAAAAGTGATCGCCATTAGGTTGGGGCTGGTCTGCTGGGCTAGCGGTTTTTGATAATTCCCCTTTGCTCGATATTCCAAAGGTGATGGGGGTCAACGCCCTTTCGCTCAACGGGTCTTGGGCAGCGTTGGGTCTCCGAAAATTCTCTTATACCATCCCTAACCTCAGTTTTCCGGCCACCAATGATTTATGAGGATGAAAATGATGATGATGATGATGATGATGATGATCTAGGATCACGGACTAACCGGATGGGGTTTAGCCGCTTCTAATCTGGGAGCCTCCACCAGGAGGAAGAACGGACACAATAAGTACCCTGGAGGTATTAAAAAAATATTTTTTTTATATTCACCTGACAATTTATAATACGACTGCGACGAGGTCGCGCTTTTATAAAGCCGCGACGAACCAAAAAAAAACCCACGAACATAGGCTTAGGCTGCCCTTTTCACTGGCGCAAATGTGGTATTTGGGATAAAAATAAAACCACTTTGCACTTGCGGCATCTTGCGCTGATGAAAATTTTAAACTCGCGGAGAGTGATATTAGCTTGCGTCGGCACTTCGTGAGGGTTTCGACAGAAAAGACCGAGAATGGATCAACCTACATTCTATTTAGGTTACCGAAAATACAAAACAGCTGATATTGCAGCTTTCCTAAGCCTCCCTGCTGCAGCTGATTCTGCGTCTTAGCCATTGGGCAACTCCCGAAGTAAAAGCTTCCCTTTAGCTATCGATTACCAAAAAAACAAAATATAAAGCCTATATAATAATTTTAGTTCTTTATTTATTTTATTGGGAAATGACTCTTCAGTCGCCGCTACATGCCAAATATCAAGGTATTAATCTCCTCAAATTTAACATCCAAAACAAAATCTGAAAAAATGCCTACCACCAAGACAATAGTTAGTGGACCCTGTAAAGTCAAAACCGCGAAAGACGACAACAGCAACCAGACAAGGGCCCACTCTGCGTTGCTCTAAACAACGCGAAGGATCCTCACAAATAAAACGGTCCTGACCACTGCATGAATTGGACATACGAAAAGCTACTGCTCTCGACGTTTGCGTTGCCTGCTGTGATCTTCACAGGCCAAAATAATTCCCAAAAAACAAAGAAGATTCTGAACAAAAGAAGTGTAGGAACTGTGACGGGAACAAAACTGCCAACTACAGGTGCTTTACAGTCTACAAAAAGCGCAAGAACCGAATAAGCCAAAAGCGTAACCAAACAGCTACCGCCAAGCATGCCACCCAACCAAACTTTTCTGTAGTCTCCTTTGCCAATGTCCTTCAATACCTAACAATGAGGACCATCAATCCTCCATCCACATTTGCAAGTTTCTCACCTTTGTCAAAATCAGCAGATCATTCGCTGCCAGCTCAAAATGCTCAAATAACAAAAAAAAACTCACATCCACCCAGAACAGACAAACGGCACAAAAATACCGAGCGAGCTTGAAGCTATTCGACCTACGCTCATAAACATTATGCTGTCGGCACGAAACCAAAACCTCTCTTGGAAATACTAAAAAAACCAAAGTCAGTGTAAATGAATAAGAATATGTTGTTGGAACGCTAACGGGTTTTCCCAGACAAGTATGAACTCCTACAGTTAACAAATACCTACTTCTATCGGAAACGTACCTAACAAACAAAAACCATTTTGATCTCACCGGGAACATCTTCCACCGAACCAGCCTCCCGAACGGCCTAATAAAGCAACAAAGAAGCCATTTTGCTTTTCGAAATTTTTGCTACTATACCTTCAGGCCATTTCAGTTCGAAGGAACATAGCTAGCGGCCCATTTAAAATTTACGCAGTATACTGCCGTTCTCTATAACTATTCAACAGCAATACACTCGGCTGGAATCTGGCCAATATTCGGTTCCGCTTCCTGCCAAAAAATTGTTTTGATGTTTTAGAAAATTTATATTATGAGCACTCGTTTTAAAGCAATCGAGGCTAAACTAGGTGGAAATTCAGATCTGAAGTCGCAGTACACCGCCATTATAAATAAATACCTCAACCTTAGCCACATCTCTCTGGCATCTAAAAACGCAGATATTGCAAAGGCGTTGGGCCTAGCTTGGAAAACTCTATCGGATAGTTTACTTTCCAGCTTTTCAAGCCCGTGGACAGACCAGACCGGAACCAAGCGCAGCATTCATTCTACGATCCACTTGGATTAATAGCCTCGATCACTGCGATGAGTGCCTACCGCAATTTTTGCACTCGTCTTGGTTGGAGCACATGTCACAGATTACAACAGCTACTTCTTTAAAATTTCCTCTCTTTGTTTTACAGCATAATTAATTCATGGACTTCGTAATGTCTGCTGGAACTGGCTGTACATCCACTTCCCCCTCCTCGTCGGCAGTGCTGGCGGTGGCAGGTGGAAGCGGAAGTACTGGCCAACATCTCCTCATCGTCATCATTGTCGTCGTCATTTTCTTCTTCACCTTCGTCGAGAAGCGCCTTTCTGGCCAGCTTTCAAGTGGAAAAATATTAATTTTGCTATTGTTAGAGAAAGCATGTTGAGTGACTAATAGTGACGTCAATGCCCATGTGAGGCTTTATAACCTAAATTTCTTCTTAAATAGCGAAATAATGTTCCGATTTAAAGAATCTTTAGTATAGAAGGTTAAACGAAGACATACACAACAATATTATTGACGACACAGATTTTACGGCTTGTGGGCCAAATGAAAACTCGTGGCAAGTTGCAGTGGATTCTCTTAAAGACGTATTCTTTAACCCAACTTTCTTACACTAATAGTTCCCGAAATTTTTTCATTTTCGGTTTTCTGGGTTTTGTGGGCGTTAAGGTGGGCGTGGCTGAATGCAAAAAAGTCATAAAAACCTACAAGCTTAATCCGAATTTCCAAAACCGTCTTTCGAGCTTGGTGGGCGTAAGGGTAGGTGTGTATAATGGTACCACCATAAGATGCGCTGTCAGCTCAAGATTATACATCAGCGATTTCAGCGATTTTAGTTTTTCGCGATTTGTGGGCGTTCGTGTGGGCGTGGCAGGATGCTGTAATAATATTGCGCTGCGTACGGGCCTCAAGAATCTTCATGGTTATTCTCAACGTTATATCTCTTATAGTTCTTGAGATCTCAGCGTTCTTACGGACAGACAGACGGCAGACAGGCGGACAGACAGACGGACTTGGCTCAATCGGCTTCGCTATTCATCTTGATCAAGAATATATATAGTTTATAGGGTCTAGTGGAAAAACTGTGGCGTATATAATATTATTATGAATGCCTTCGTTGAAACCATGTTCGGAACTGTTTGTAGCGGAAAAGTGTCCAGGCTACCGGAATTACACAAACGAACTCTGGAGTTTACCCAATACCGCAAGCTGCTGGAAGTTCGGTTCGTCCTATACGCTGACTGAAATATTGAAGTAAGCCCAAAACTATTTAATTTAAACTATCATATACCCTTAGCTTATGCTTATTAGATTAAGTGTGCCTTTGATTCTAAGTTAAGTAAATTTGTAATAAAAGCAGGTTGTAACGCAGGATCAAATTTTGTAGACTCTCTTTTACAAGATTTATCAAAATTAAATGATGAGTACTTGTATAAGATTAATCCAAGCATAATGACTACAGAAGAATAGATTGATTGGTTTCATTAAATTGTTATATCTGTAAAAAAAATATAATTAAACGATAGAGTTAGGGACCATTGCTATTTAACAGGTTCATTTAGGGGTGAAGCTTTAAATTCATACCAGTGTTTTTCCATAATTTTTCTAAATATGACTGTCATTTATTTATTAAGCACTTGACTAAAATTCCCGGCAATATTACTGCAATTCCTGTAAATAAAGAACCATATATTTCGGTATCCAAAACCGTAAAAACTTTAAATGGAAACAATTTTAAAATTTGATTTCTTGACACATTCAGATTTATGCCATCAAGTTTAGATACCCTTGCTTCTAACTTAATTGATGACCAGTTAAATACAGAAAAAACATTCTTTAAAAACGAAAAAGACTTCAGACTTATGCGTAAAAAGGGTATATTTCCTTATGAATATTTAGATTCAGTTAGTCGACTTGAGGAAACTTCCCTACCATCAAAAGCATCATTCTGTAGTAACTTGACGGAAAAGGAATGCTCTCAAGATGATTATGAACACGCGCCACTCCTTAAAGAATTTCTTGAATTATATTATATTTAGTTCCTATTGACTGATATATTTGAAAATTTAAGAAAAATAAATTTACAAATTTGCTCCGTTTTTTACTACACTGGGTCTATCTTGGGCAGCCACGCTAAAGGTCACAAATATTCAACTAGAGTTATTAGTAGATATCGATATGTATAGATTTATTCAAAATAGCATTGTATATGGTTGGGCAATGTCACAACCCCTTCCATACAAAGGGTTTGAATGGTTGTCTCCTAATGCCTTAAAAAATTTTGATTTATTATACGTAACATATCTATTGATAGTAAGTATGGATATTTTTTGGAAGTATACCTAGTTTACCCCTATCGCCTTCATGATACACATAATGATCTACAGTTTTGTCCGTGAAATAGTTTCGCGTCTACAGAGGATAAAGTGAAAAAATTAATAGCTGATCTCGGGAACAAAAATAATTATGTAATTCATTATAGAAATAATATTAGAAGAGATTCATAGAGGAGTTCACTTTTTACAAAAACCTTGGCTTAAGACTTATAGTGATTTAAATACTTTACATAGACAGAATGCCAAGAATAAATTTGAAAAAGATTTTTCTAAATTAATGAACAACTCAGTCTATGGGAAAACTACGGAAAATCCTGAAAACGTGTAGATGTTAAACTGGCTATTACATGGGAGTCTACAGGTATTCATAAATAAAAAAACATTGTGCTAAAAATTTGATTTCAAAATTCGATTTTCATAGTGCAACTAAAATAAATGACGAGTTCTATGCCATCTAAAGGAAAAAAATTGTAGGTGGTATTTGCTAAGCCAATTTATTTGGGTTTTGCTGTATTGGATTTATTATTATTTTCATTACCAATACATGAAACCCAAATTTCAAGAAAATTTAGTTTTTAATGTTATTCAGATAGAAGAATTGATTTACGAGTATATAATTTTAAAAAAATTTATAAAAACAGTTTAGGATATATATATATATCTTATAAAGGATAAAGATTGTTGAATGGAAAACCAATGAGTGAATTTATAGGTCTATGCTCCAAAGTTTATAGTTATAAAATAGATGAAGTTGAAAACTCTCATAATAAAGCAACAGGTGTGAGTTCCAGAAATTTAACTATGGATCATTATAAAAATGTATTACTCACTGGAACTCCACTATATGGTAGTAGGACAATGTTTAGATCAAGGGCACACAAAATATCAACAAGTAGGTTATATAAGAATATTCTTTGTGGTAATGATAGTAAAAGAAAGCGTAAACATAATGAATATGGTTGGGCAATGTCACAACCCCTTCCATACAAAGGGTTTGAATGGTTGTCTCCTAAGCCCTAAGGTCTCCTAAGGCCTAGAAGGGCCTGGCTATCAATTTCACCCTTAAGAAGATTATGGATAAAGACGACCCCAAGCATCGTCCTACGATTAGCGAGGGATGGCAAATTTATTAGTAAGAGTCTACTTTTATAAGAGGGAAGGTGTATATTTGCCTCCCAGTTGAGACCGCGGAGAGCAAATATTAAAAAATTCTTTTGGATGGATTCAATAAGGCACTGGTGAACCCCATACTGGGGGTCCCCATGATACATGATCCATATTCCAGAATCGGACGAAATTAAGAAATAAAAAGTGATTTGGTAACATAGGGGTCGTTAAATTCCTTCGACCACCTTTTAATGAAACCAAGAACTCCTCTAGCTTTATTAACCATAGAGGAAATATAGTCGGAAAACTTAAGTTTTGCCTCGAGTAGGATGCCAAGATCTTTAACTGCATTAATTCTTTCCAGAGCTACACCATACAATGTAAAAGTGGCAACTTTGGGTCTTAGGCGACAGAAGGTCATTGCTTTGCACTTAGAGCCATTAAGATTTAATAAGTTTGCAGAGCACCAGTTTTGAAAATCATTAAGGTCAGATTGCAGTTTCACCTGGTAGGAGGCATCTGTAAGGGAAGGTCGTTAATGAATAAAGTAAAAAGTAACGGTCCCATGAGGGACCCCGTAGGAAGCATAGACTAAAGCAGACACTGAATTTTTAAAAATGACTCGTTGCGTTCTACCTGTGAGGTAACTGCTAATCAAACCCAGGAGATCAGTAGGATAAACCGATAAGCTCGCCTTTTTCTAAAAGAAGGCCGTGATTCACGGAGTCAAATGCTTTACTGAAGTCAGTGTAAATGACATCCGTCTGAAATTTATTTTGGCAACCAGTGATCACGAAGGATGTTAGTTCCAGAAGATTGGTAGTGGTAGACCGTTGTTTCATAAAGCCATGCTGGCATGGAGATATGACAGATCTACACTGGTGCTGCAAGTGGGGCACAAGAATTTTTTCGAAAAGTTTAGGAATTGCTGATAGTTTAGATATACCTCTGTAATTTTCAGCATCCGATTTTTCCCCTTCTTGTGAAGGGGAATAATAAAGGAATCTTTCCAGATAACGGGAAACGTTGACGTTTCCAGGGAAAGGTTAAATAATTTTAAAAGGGGTTTGGCCAGGGTAGCAGAGCAGTACCTAAGCACACAGCCCGGTACCCCGTCTGGACCTGGCGAAAAGACTGACTTCACATTCTGAAGATCCTTTATAACCCCACATTCCGACAAGGTGGGTCGGGAAATAAAGTTAGACCGGGGGATATCATAAGCGTAAGTCTGTGCGTTTATTAACAAAGGTGTATAGTTAGTTTGAAAAAACTGTGCAAAAAGATCGGCAATTTCCAATACCAATCAAGGGCTTTGGCGGGGCGGGTGGTTTACCCTAGCTACCAGTGGGTGCCGGTAATCCGGACCCTAAGTTCCTCTGGTGAGTCAAGGGTAAATTCTTTTGGGCTTGTAGAACATTTGGCACGGGAGGGTCCAATGCGACTACCTCGGACTGCTCATCGGACAAATGCCTACGCACCTTAGCAACATTTTCGGGATCCGAAATATGGGCTGTTACCGGTGTCGTCACGATTGGAGTGGTAGACGGCAGCGGTGACAATGAAGGAGACTGTTGAACATCAGACGGAGGGAGAAGGGAGTTATTTGCATTACTGGCGGTAACCGCCGGCGGCAAACGGGACGTTTTTGGCGCTTAGGAGACTCATTCAACAGTTGTAAATTGTTGAACTGAGTGTCCAGCGCAGAAAACAGGTCGTTAGCTTTTCGAAAAGCAACCAATACCTGGCCGAACCCATTTTTAGTCTGCCGGAACGACCCAAAGCATCCGGAATGGTGGCTGACTTAAACCCTGCACACTTGGAGTGCGCAATGTTATCACACAGCCAACAGTGGATGCTTTCTTTAGTTTGAGAGAAACAGTTAAGGGCAATAAAGTAAGCGAGAGAGTGTTAGCGAGAGAGAGGCGTTATAAGAGAGTACAAGTCGTATAAGAGAGGGAGAGAGAGTGTGTTTTCGAGAGCTACAAGCCGGTGGGAGATATAGAAAAGAGATCTACAGATGTTGTGCTGGAGAGGTAAGCGGTGAAAGTTCCGTTACTAATAGCACAAAGTAAAGTAAAAAAAATATGTTAGAATACACACCACAGTTGTTAATATTTGTTTGCAATAAATGCTTTATGCAAACAGATAACAATAAATGCACTGCACGACGCGGAATCGAAAGACGGCTTTTATCAAGTAGATAAACTTTTGCAAAAAAAGTAGCAAAAACGAGGTGATTCGGTAATAAATTCAAAGATTAAATCGCTCGAGAAGACGCAAAAGCCAAAAACACAACCGTTCAACACCCAGTGAAGTTCAGTTCAAGACACGAAATTGTTCGAGTCGGTGTTCTTCATCAAAGAATCTTGTAAAATAATATTTTTTTAAACTTACGAATGTTCAAGCATTTAATTATATAAATTAAAACATAAATTTAAATTTAATAAATATATTTACATACATATAAATGTACAAGTTTATAATGTGTATACTAACAATTTTAATATAATATTATATGTTTTTTACAATTTATTTTTCTTTTACTTATATTTACCACAATCTCGATCAAAATAAAACATTTCCAATTCTTGTTCTATGTTTACTTGCTTATCTCTAAGTTCATTTAATGTATTGACATCTGTATTTCTCCCATTTATTAGATCTCTTAAGAATATATTTTCAAGTTCTATGAAATTGATACTTTCCACAATGTCCTTTTCCATTAACCTTTTATGTTTTATTGATAGAGAACCATGATCATCATGATTTAATATTGCAAACTCTGTTTCATTATGTTTACGTTTTCTCTTACTGTCATTAGCACAAAGCACATTCTTATATACCTTATTTGTATTCATTGTGTGTGCCCTTGATTTAAACATTGCCCTACTACCATATAGTGGAGTTCCAGTGAGTAATACATTTTTATAATGATCCATAGTTAAATTTCTGGAACTCACACCTTTTGCTTTATTATAAGGGTTTTCAACTTCATCTATTTTATAACTATAAACTTTGGAGAATAGACCTATTCCTATTCACTCATTAGTTTTCCATTCAACTCATATTTAAAATATCCTAATCTCTTTTTATTAACTTTTTTAAAATTATATAAATCGCTTCTTCTATATGAATAATCGGATGTATCAAATTTTGATTCAATATCACCACGAATATCCTTATAAAAAACATCAGTTTTTATTGTATAGATAAATGAGTCTGTATCCATGTAATTTTAAACTAAATTTTCTTGAAATTTGGGTTTCATGTATTGGTAATGAAATTCATACTTTTTCCACTTTGATAAGTCCAATACAGCTAAATCCAAATACATTGGCTAATCAAATACCACAGAAAGTTTTTTCATTTGGATGGTATAGAACTCGTCATTTATTCATTGTATGCATTGCTGCAAATTTCTATAATGGATTACATAATTTTTTTGTTCCCGAGGTCAGCTATTAATTTTTTAACTTTATCCTCTTTAGATGCAAAACTATTTGACGGACCAAACGGAAGAAATACATTATAAAGGAAAACGAAAATAAGAAATACAACAAAGGAATCTTTGTTGGATGAAAATCTGTTAAGTATTTGTTATTTGCCATTGTATATCTATGACAACATTGTACTAAGCCTCTCGAATGCTATTATCTACTAATAACTCTAGATGAATATTTGTGGTCTTTAACATGGCTGCCCAAGATAGGCCTGTTGTAGTAAAATCTGAGCAACTGAGGGTGTAATGAATAAATTTGTAAACATATTTTTCTAAAATTTTCAAATATATCAGTAAATAGGAAAACATTAGTTTTTAAATACAACTCTAGATAATCCTTCAGACTTCAACAAAAAAAAATTGTGACCAGACATTAT
Source organism: Drosophila eugracilis (assembly GCF_018153835.1). NCBI lineage: Eukaryota > Metazoa > Arthropoda > Insecta > Diptera > Drosophilidae > Drosophila > Drosophila eugracilis. The sequence goes on along the minus strand of NW_024573917.1, from coordinate 74,070 downwards.
GTGCGTGTTCATAATCATCTTGAGAGCATTCCTTTTCTGTCAAGTTACTATAGAATGCTGCTCTTGATGGTAGGGAAGTTTCCTCCAGTCGACTAGCTGAATCTAAATATTCTTAAGGAAAGATACCCTTTTTACGCATAAGCCTAATTCAATTTCATTTTTAAAAAATCTTTTTACTGTATTTAACTGATTATCAATTAAATTAGAAGCAAGGGTATCTAAACTTGATGGCATAAATCTGAATGTGTCAAGAAATCGAATTTCCAAATTGTTTCCATTTGGACACCGGAATATATTGTTCTGTATTTACTGGGATTGCATTAATACTACCATGACTTTTAGCCAAGTCTTCAATAAATAAATGACAATCATACTTATAAAAATTATGGAAAAACACTAGTATAAATTTACATAGTCTATACTCCAAGCTACATTTAGAATGAGCAGCACCCCTAAATAAACCTGTTAAATGGCAATGATCCCTAACTCTATCATTTAATAATATTTTTTACAAATATGTCAATTTAATGAATCCTGAAATTCAAACTCGTCTTCAGGAGTCGTTATGATTGGCTTAAAATTGTACAAGAGAGTCTAAAAAATTTGATCCTGCGTTACTACCTGTTTTTATTACAAATTTATCTAGCTTAGAATCAAAGGCACACATAATATTATATAATAACAGTCTTATGTCTTAGAGCAGCATCTGCAGATCCAGAGAATTCAGACAAAATGCTTCCCAATTCCTATATTTCGGGTATAGGTGATAGGAGTCCAAGATCATTACATTACGTTCGTAATTCATTCCGTTTTCCCCAAGTGCTCACTACTACCCTAAAAAGCAAAAATTTCGGTAATTGGGGGTCTCAATATAGAGCCTCACTAAATATTTAGAAAAAAATTGGAAAAACACTGGTATTATTTACATAGTCTATACTCCAAGTCACATTTTCTTGAGCGGCAGAATTCAAAGAAGAAGAATCAGAAAACACCGTGTGTACGCTTCGAAATTTTATTTGCGACTAACTTTGAAGTTGAAGAAGAAACAAAAGATTGGTATACTTATTTTCTTATTCTCTATTCCTTAGAGCGAGACAAATATCGATACTTCAATAGCTTTTTTTAATACCTATAGAAGCGTGCATTGTAACAGACAGAAATATACAGTGTACTTTATTTTCTAAACCCTTCCTCAATGCAAGCTTGTTCACAAAAATTATCATCAAAACAAATTTAACATTTTTGTAAACTCTTCGTGTTTCGTCTTCGGAAGATTCTTTGTCAAAATATCTGCTAACATTTCAGTTGTACATTTGTATTTCAACAAAACTTTCCTTTCCTTTACAATTTCTCTTACAAAATGATAACGTATATCTTTGCCTTGCTTTGTCCTGGAATGATGAACAGGATTCTTGGTTAACGCCTGCGCACTCAGATTATCCCCATACACGACGATCGGGGTGTCGTTGTCTCCGCAGCCGATCTCCATAATAAACCTTCGCCTCCTTAAATGCCGCCGATCGTGCCATGTACTCCGCCTCGGTACTGCTTAACGCCACACTTCGCTGCTTCTCCGAACGCCAAGAAATCGGACCACCTGCTAACAGGTAGATGTAACCAGTATAAAACTTTCTGTCAAGCCTATCGTCTGCCCAATCCGCATCCACATATCCACAGAACGATTGACCACATTGCCGATAGTGTAATTTCATGTCAATCGTAGATGAGAGGTATCTGAAGATGTGCTTTATGCCAGCCATGTGTTCAGCATGCGGGTTTTGGTTCCGTTGTGCCAATTTTGACACCGAATGCAATATGTCATGCCTTGTGGTAAGAGCTAGCCACAGAAGCTCTCCTACTACGGACTGATAAAACGTAGGATCCACCTTTTTGCATTGAGCGCTTGCGCAATCCACTTGAAAACCAGCGTCTAAAGGTGTCTTTGCCGATTTACAAAGTTCACTCCCGGGGTTATGCATTAAGTCCTTGATATATTGCGTATGTCCCAAAGTAATCGCTCCAAGATCGCCTTCTCGTTCGATTTACATGCCCAGGAAATGGTTAAGATGACCCTTGTCAACGCACTCGAACGACTGTGAGATGCTGCTCTTGAGTTTCAGCAAATCCTCGTGCGATTGGCAAGCTATAAGTATATCGTCAACATATACTAGGATTAAAGCAAGCTTACCTTCTCCACAATGTTTGTACAAACATGGCTCGTTATCACAGGCAACGAATCCCATATTAACCAAAACGCCATTAAGCTTCTCGTTCCAGGCCCTTCCTGACTGCTTCAAGCCATATATTGCTTTTTTCAGAAGCAATACCTTATCAGGATTCGTTTCATCTGAATATCCCTCCGGCTGCTTCATGTAGACCGTTTCATTCAGATTGCTGTTAAGATACGCGGTGCATAAATCCATTTGATGAAGATGTAGCTTGAGCTCCGCCGCCAGTGCTATAATAAAGCGCACACTCTCCAATCGGCATACCGGCGAAAATGTTTCTTGGTAGTTTATGCCGAACTGCTGGGAGCATCCTTTTGCTACCAGTCGAGCCTTGAAGCGTTCTATTTGGCCATCTTTATCACGCTTCACGTTGAACACCCACTTGCATCCAATTGCTCGCTGATTCTTTGGTAAATCTGTGAGCTGCCAGGTCTGGTTGTCAACCAGAGAATCATATTCTCTTGCCATTGCTTCACGCCACTCCGTTGCATTAGTAGTCTCCACCGCCTCCTTGTAAGTTAACGGAATCGGAACATTTTCCGAAACAAGGGCGCCTAGGATATTGTACTGTTTCTTTGGACGTCCAGGTTTTCCAGTCCGAATTATCTTGGGACGACCGGGGCCCCTGCATGGCTCCTCCACAACATGCTCCTTTTCATCAAATAGAACATCCCGTTTCTCGACCAATTGTCGAGCTGCTGGGTCATACAGACGAAAGCCTTTGTCTGCCACAGAGTATCCAACCATAATATACTCTTTGCCCTTAGGTTGAAATTTGCTGCCCTTCCTCGGACCCTTGTCCAGAGCAACTGCAAGAGATCCAAAAACTTTTAGATATTTTACACAAGGTCTCTTACCCGTCCACGCTTCCATAGGAGTCATACTCTCTAATCCGCTTGTAGGCGAGCGGTTTCGGAGATAAACCGAAGTGTTGACAGCTTCTGCCCAAGGCTAGAGAAATTAATGTGGCGTTATCTCTTGTGCAGCAAAATCCCATCAACAGCTGACATTGCAAAACATTTGCTTCGGCCACCTTCAAACAAGTACAAGCTGCTAATCTTTTTGGCTTTCATTATGCATTCTCCATCTTGCATCACCTTGGCATTCTCAATGTCAAAGGTCACCTTGCACCTGTGCTCGACAGCACTGCTCACGGAATAAAAATTTCCGGTCATCTTAGGAACGTAAAGAACGTTTTTTAGTGTCAACATGCACTGGCCTGTCTGTATCTTGACGTCACCTATACGTTCTGCTTGAAGGAAACCAGCATCAGCCAGTCGGATCTGTTCAGTGTGCTTCTTAAACTTTGTGAATAGCTCTTTTGCGCAACACATATGGCTTGTTGCGCCACTATCCAAGCACCATGTTGAATTGTCGACGTTGTTGACGTCACAGGCGTGCAGCAGGCTCCTTTGGCGATTCACCACATTTCTTGATGCCATCCGGTGATCTCCCTCCCTCTCACTGCGACACTGGGACTTAATGTGCCCTTGTTCACCACACTTGAAACCAACGATATTTTTTCGTTTCTTCTGCCCGTAGGTCTTCGTCTGTGAGTTGTGCTTCTGTGTTGCAGCGAATGCCTTAGTATTGTCGACTCGTTCTTCTGCACTTCCTTTTCTTTCGCTCTCCTCCTTTAACTTTATGGTGAGAACTTCGAACGACGGCAACTGATCTCGTGTCACGACCACGAAATGCTCAAATTGTTCTGGAAGGCTCGATAGCAAAACGATAGTGCGTAGTTCATCGTTTAGCTCTATTCCAACTCCGGTTAGACCATCCGAAATTTCCACAAATTCACTTATGTAGGTCGTCATGCTCTGCCCTTGCTCCATCCGTTTATTAAGCACTTTCTTGTATAACTGTACAGCCGTTAAGGAATTCTTGATGTAGGCCAATTGAGATGTCTTTACACTCAATGTTATTGTTGCCAACGCCTTGCTGTCCAAGGTCTCAAGCTCTTGTCCTTCTGGAACATTCGTTTCAGTTAGCTCTCCAGACGTAACACTCCACAAGCCGGAATGCACCAATACAGATCGCATCTGTATTTTCCATGTGTCATAGTTCGTCTCCTCTAACTTATCAATTTGATAAAGAGCACTCATTTTTCTTAATCTCGAGTCACACACCGAATAAACTTGAATTCTCTAGTGCCTGGGCCCATAACCTCTTGAGCGGCAGAATTCAAAGAAGCCAAATCAGAGAACACCGTGTGTACGCTTAGGAATTTTATTTGCGACTAACTTTGAAGTTGAAGAAGAAACAAAAGATTGGTATACTTATTTTCTTATTCTCTATTCCTTAGAGCGAGACAAATATCGATACTTCAATATCTCTTTTTAATACCTATACAAGCGTGCATTGTAACAGACAGAAATATACAGGGTACTTTATTTTCTACACATTTAGATCCCTAACTCTATCATTTAATAATATTTTTTTACAAATATGACAATTTAATGAATCCTGAAATTCAAACTCGTCTTCAGGAGTCATTATGATTGGATTAAAATTGTACAAGAGAGTCTACAAAATTTGATCCGGTGTTACTACCTGTTTTTATTACAAATTTATCTAGCTTAGATACAAAGGCACACTTAATTTTATATAATAACAGTCTTATGTCTTAGAGCAGCATCCGCAGATCCAGAGAATTCAGAATATAGAAAAGCACTGGTATAATTTACATAGTCTATACTCCAAGTTACATTTAGAATGAGCAGCACCCCTAAATAAACCTGTTAAATGGCAATGATCCCTAACTCTATCATTTAATAATATTTTTTACAAATATGACAATTTAATGAATCCTGAAATTCAAACTCGTCTTTAGGAGTCATTATGATTGGTTTGAAATTGTACAAGAGCGTCTACAAAATTTGATCCTGCGTTACTACCTGATTTTATTACAAATTCATCTAGCTTAGAATCAAAGGCACACTTATATTATTTAATAAGCATAAGCTATAGGTATATGACAGTTTAAATTGAATAATTTAGGGCTAATTATATTTCTGTGCTCCAGTTCACATTCAAAGTCGGCGTACACGACGACAGGAACCTCAAGCTGCTTGTGGTATTGGGTAAACTTCAGAGTTCGCTTGTGTAATTCCGGTAGCTTGGGGACTTTTCCGCTCAGATCCAGAGAATTCAGACAAAATGCTTTCCAATTTCTATATTTCGGGTATAGGTCATAGGAGTCCAAGATCATTACATTACGTTTGGTGTGTTTGGTGTCATTGGAAAGCATTTTTCAAACCCTTTCTAATCGTACGCTTTATACGATTGTAAGTTAAATACTTTTCAACTTTTCATTAAAACGCTTAAAAATAAATTTCCATACCTCCGCGCACAAGCAGATATCAGCACACACTTAAGGGTTGGGGTGAGTTCGCAGCTCCGCGCACAAGCAGACCCTAGCGCACACTTGAGGGTAGGGGTGAGTTCCCAGGCGGACTCACCCAAGAGATAGCAAATGGTCATGTCTTTCAGAAAACCAATGGAGGGAGGATCTTAAAGAATACCTGACTCAGGCGCACACATACATACCGAGTATCCGTGCATATAAGTATTTAAAATTTTAAAATCAATTCAGATAAACATAAAACTGATGTATTATAATCAACCTATGTCCTATGTTCTAGCTACTAGAAATATCTTAGAAACATGTTCTCAGAAAACAATTACTGCAATGTTACTTGTATCCCTTTTCTCCTTACTTACCGAAATCTAAAAATTCTGAAATTTGGATAAACAACTTGAACTTGGTCGGAAAACTAATCATGACACAATCGTCACATATTATTACTTCTTTGAACACGTGCACTGATTTAAAATAAACTATAATTTATGGGTTTATGATTTCTGTGCCTGAATCCATACTGACTAAAAGGGCGGTGAGGGGAATCCTTATCATAGGAGACGATCGATAATGGGTTTCGGGGTGGGGGAAACCATGTTTTTATCACTAATGTTTTTTTTTTTTTTTTTTTTTTAATTCAATATTTATTTACAATCTGTCTTGTGACAATAAGTAAATTTTATAACTAATATTTTACAGGACAGAAGTAGCAGACTTCCAGTGAAACCTGCTATTAAATATAACATCTTGTTTACTTAAATTAGCCTATCAGGGAGATCAAGAACGTGAAATCTTTTAAGTCTTCTATATGTTGAACTATTGTCTACTAGGCCTAGGGCTAAATTATTCATATGATTGTGAAGTCTGTCTGTATATTTCCTACTGTATTTGTTAATTTCTTCTTTTATTGTTGGAATGTTTAGGTCTCTGTGGATGTTTGCATTGCTAACATAAAGTTGAGCATCGACAATTTTTCGCAATGTTTTCGACTGGTAGCGCTGAAGTATATCAATATTTGAGTTGCTAGCTGTTCCCCAGAGCTGGATAGCGTAGGTCCAAACAGGCTTCAGAATGGTTTTGTAGAGGAGAATTTTATTTTCCAAAGAGGCTGCAGATTTTTTATTAAGTAGCCAGGACATTTTCAGTGTTTTTATTCTGAGCTGTTGACATTTCGCTTTTATGTGGGGTTTCCATGTTAGTCTGCGGTCGAGGTGCATGCCAAGATACTTCACACATGAATCTTGTGGAATGGCTGAGCCGTAAAGTGTCACGTTTGGGTAGTTTCCTGGTCTTAATGCAAATGTTATTTGGACAGACTTCAGGGGGTTGATTTTAATTTTCCAGCGAAGAAACCAGGATGCAATAATATTGAGCTCACTTTGCAACAGTTGAGAAGCTTCGTCTCGACATGAACTTGTTGCCAGGATAGATGTATCGTCAGCATATGTTGCAATGGTGCAATTATTTGTTACTGGCATATCTGCCGTGTATAGGGTGTAAAGGACTGGTGCTAATACACTCCCTTGTGGAACGCCTGCGTTTATGAGAATTAGTGTTGACGTTTCATTTCTCTGCTGCACGTAGAAGCATCTTTTGGACAAATAGGATTTCAGTAATAGATAATATGGGGCAGGTAACCATTTCTTAATCTTGTAGAGTAATCCCTTGTGCCAAACACGATCAAACGCTTGTTGAACATCTAGGAACGCAGCAGTACAATATTTTTTGTTCTCAAGCGCAGATACAATTTCATTGGTGACCCTATGACATTGCTCAGTGGTGCCGTGACCTTTTCTGAATCCGAATTGGTATTCAGGAATGATGGAAAGTTCGTCCAAAATTGGCAACATCCTCTTCAATAGTATTTTTTCAAACACTTTCGAGAATATTGTCAACAGACTAATGGGACGGTAAGATGATAGTTCTGATTCTGTCTTATTTGGCTTGAGGATCATGATGATTTCTGCACATTTCCATTGACTTGGGAAATGGTCTAACCTGAGCATGACGTTAAACACTAGCGTAAGAAACCGTATACAATTTAATGGTAGATTTTTGAGAGTGATGCCGTCTATCTTGTCCGGGCCTGGCGATTTTTTATTACTCAAGCATTTAATTTCTGTCACGACTTCGTCAAAATGGATTCTTTTAATTGGCAAGCTCATTTGACAGGGTGACCCAAGAAAGTTTTCTACTTCAGCTTCCGTTGTAGGATTGGAAATGTCGTTAGGCTGGAACACAGAGTGCAGGTGTTGTGCAAATGCCTCAGCTTGTTCATCATCGGATCTACACCAAGTTCCATTGTTTTTGCGGATGATTGTGTTTCTTTTGCATGGTCTCTTCAGATATTTAGTGGCTCTCCACAGATTGTACTCTTTGTTGCTAGAATTGGGGTCTAAATTTCTCAGATATGCCGCTAGAGATTCATTTCTTAGGTTAGACAATAATTGTTTAAGCTCAGATGCCGCTCTATTATATAATCTTTTGTCAGCAGGATAGCGAGTTTCTTGCCAACGTTTCCTCAGGTCCCTTTTGAGTTTAATCTTTTCCCGAATTTCAGTTGAAAGATACAATTGGTTTGATTGTTGGTTTCTTTGGCTGTGATTCGTATTTAAGTAGCTCGCTTTGTGAATTGCAGTTGTGAAAAACTCCACAGCATAATCTATGTCCTCTCCTGTATTTAACGAAATGTCTACGTTTATGGCTTCTTCTAGGTAACTTTTAAGCCCGAGAATGTCTGTGGAAGCAGAGATGACTCTATAGGGCTTGTCGAGCATTTGAGCTATTGTGCTATATGTCGCTATTATCGGCGAGTGATCTGAGTTAAGATCAAAACTTTCCATTAGGCGCATGTGTGTTTGAGGGATACCAGAAAATACTACGAAGTCAATCAAGTCTGGAGTTTTTCGCATATCCGTTGGCCAGTATGTAGGCTTACCAGTAGAGAGAGTTGATATATTATTGTTTCGTATGCATTTGTACAACTCGGATCCCTTTGGGTTAATGAGTCTGGAGCCCCAGTATGGGTGTTTGGCATTGAAGTCGCCTCCAACAATAAACTTTGTCCCCAGTCCTTGAAAAAAGTTTTTGAAATCGAGCTCTTTTATTGTGAATCTTGGTGGGAGGTAAATTGCTGAGATTGAAACATCTGCGTGCATGCATATAATCAGAATTGTGGCAGCCTGCATAGCATTTTCTCTAGTGCTGTCCATGATTTTAAATTTTAGACCCTTCTTAACAATAATTGCTGCGCCTCCATGGGCTCTATCAGACGGATGATCAGCTCTTATTGTGTCATATCCGACTACTCTAAAAAATGATTTACTGGAGAAATGCGTTTCAGAAACAAGCATGATGTCGATTGAATTTGTTTTTAAAAATAAAGATATTTCATTGACATGGTTGGAAAGCCCATTGGCGTTCCAGATTCCTAAGTTTAGACTTATTTGCATAATTTATTAACCAGTAACATTATCATGTTGAGTAAATTATTTGTAAGTTCAAATTGTTTCTCTAAGAGATGCTCTATTCTTTCTAAAGAAGTATTCGTAGTAGTAGCATTATTTCCTGCAGCAACTTGGGCGTAAGATTGATAGTTTTTAGGTTGTTGGGTCGGCACTATAGGTGTTTGAGATATTTCAGAAACATTTTTAGTATGGTCCTTGTAGTGCATCTGTTTTCCAGCCGTAGTTAATTTTTTGGATATGAGCTCTTTATAGACCCTACACCCTTTGTAACTAGCAACGTGATTTTCGTTGCAGTTCGCACATTTTGCCGGTTGTTCTTTATCTTTTGTACATAGGTTGCTGGGATGCTTACGAGAGCATTTTACGCACCTATGAGTTTTGGAGCAATAGGATTTTGTGTGCCCGAATTCCTGACAACGGTGGCACTGAACAATGTCTTTTGCTTTACGAGGGGGTTCTATTTTGACAATCGCGTTATCAATGTGCTTCACTTCGTATATATCTTTGTTATTATTGTTGGGCTCTATGTCAAGAAAGAATAGATCTTTTAATGTTATTTATGTTCCTGACTGAGTGACCTTTGGACTCCACGTCTCGTTTAATGACCTCAATATCCGTAGAGATACGGCGGATATAAAACGATCTCCAAGCAGGTTATGGAAGTCCATGAATTGTCCTTCAGAAATTGTAAATCGAGGTGGGCAGTAGACATCGGTTATGGTGAGGTGTCCGTTGCCTGACTGCACTTGAATAGACGTGGCTTGTATTTGGACTTTACCAATCTAAATTTCCCTATCGATATAAAATGTGTGAAAAAAAAGTTAATGAATATTACTATAAATATCTTTGGATAAAATGAAGAGACCAAACAAATAATTGGATCCCTTTTTCTATCGGAGATTTAGAAACCATGTCATGTAAACATGTTTTTTTGAAGATACAATATAAATATACATATATATGTAAACAGGTCACTGTTAACAAGAACTTCAGCGATCCGGCATCTTTTACACGCTGTTGAAACTTAAGAAAAAGAAGAGTTACGTACGCAGTTCACTCTTTGAAAAAGTTGCGAAGTCGTTGTGAAATAGAAAAGTCGTAATTTCCTTAATATCATTATTAGTATTGTTCACCCATAAGTTAATCACGCATAATAATAAACATTTGCTTTCTATAAACAAAATACTTTACATTTGGGGGCTCAACCGGTCGTGAGTCTTGTGTGTGAATAATTGGAAGTTGTTGCTGAAAATACAGATTGATTGAAATAGGGTCTTATAAGTTGAAGCCCTATTTCAAAATATGTTGAAAGTTCCGAATCCAATAAATAATAATACAGTATAAACGAAGTTGCATAAAAATGCAACAAAAAGAAAAAAAAGCCGGCAAAGGAAGCAAATGTATAGTGCGAAGAAGCAGAAGAAGAGGTATTATCGAAATTAGAACTTGTGACTGTGAACAAAACTGGGAAAAGAAAATGAAAAGAGTGTGACTAGCAGTGTAGTTAACAAAGTTGACTGCAGCTGTTGAGTTTGAAAATAAAATTGGATGAAAAACGACGTGGCCAAACTAAGATTGCGGCCGATAAATTTGAAAAAGTTGTGGCTAATTACGATGAAAAATCAATACCAGTTAAAAAGTGATTTGATATATTCAAAAGAAACACGAATGCCCACGAGCATTTGACGAAAAAACAGAAATATGTTCAAGTCAGAGGCAAGATGATTGGAACGGCCAAGCTATTCCTAAAGTGTAAATATGTGTGCGGTTACGAAGAGCTGAAGCGTAGTGTGATCAAGGAATTTGCATGCAGTATCAATAGGGAAGATATACACAGGAAGCGGTCGATGTGCTGTGAACTGACCAAAATTTCATTATCGTACCCAGCAATAAAATAGAATACGATGCACTGCTAGGACACGATTTCATCAATAAATTCCGCATGGTTGCTGACAAGCGAGAATAAACTTTTTTAATTGGATGGGTGCGTGATGCATTATGATGAGTATGACGTATATAATATTTGCGGAGAGCCTTCTTTTACAGTTTCGCCCATGTATCGAAAGCCTGTCGGGCAGTTAATAGAAAACACCTATGAGAAGTTGCCGCAAGTTTTTAAAAATGTCCTGTTGAGCTAAAGATAGTGCCAGATGGAGTGGTTAATCCATTTCGCCATTCACCTGCTCGGTTGTCACTAGATAAAGCTGCCGCTGTACAGAAGCAAGTAGAAGAATGAATTGATGACGGTGTTGTGCGCAAATCGTCGTCAAATTTTGCAAGCAAATAGTTGTTGTTAAAAACAAAAACGGCACACTGCAAGTATGCGTCGACTACAGAAAACTCAACAGCATGGTTCTGATAGATTGTTTTCCGGTGCCATGATGGAGGAAGTCACAATTATAAGGCCTCAATTATAAGGCCTCATACTTTCTTTGACAATAGGTGGCGCCTTGTGGATTTGCACAAGCAAAATGAATATTTTAAAATTGTGTAAAACAGTAACGGGTATCTTAAGTCGCGGCACTCGACTATAGCGTATCCTCTTATTTTGTTGTTAATCAGTTGTTTCTTCGTTGCCATTTCGCGCCCGATCCTCAACTGTTCGTGCGGCATTTTGTCCTCTCCTTTGATGACGAGGGCCCCCACGTCGACGTTTGCCAGCCTCTGCAGGCACGTACTCCCGGGACCATCGCTGCCAAAACCTGTGCTTGTGACACAAGATATTGCGCCATTGCCGCAAGCAGGTTGGGCTAGCCTGGTCCGGGAGCGACGACGTTGGTGGAGCCAACAGCGGGTTTTGGATGCAAAACACACAAACAAGGCCATGTACGACTTGTGCCCATGAATACGATAGGTTCTGCTCAATGGTCCACAGAAATCAACGCAACAAATATTAGAGAGAGAGCTCGAAGTCTATCTGATGGCCAGTTCCCCATTATTTGCGTCAAAAAATGCGGCTTGCATCGGAAGCAGCGCGTGCAGGTATGACACGTAAGATTTAGTCGAAAAATTGCTTTCTCCGGCCACTATTGGATTTCCGATACTCGGTTCGAGGCGAAAACTGACAACGACGAGGGATGGGATTTAATCCAATGCAGAGTTATCTAAAAGTCAGTCCATAGGACAACTGTATTTATTGCGTAATTAATTAATAGCCGTACACGATATTGAAGATCTGCTAAAAGGTAAGCTGCACACAGCTCAAGGAGAGGCAATGTTCTCGTCTTGAGGGGAGATTCTTTTTAGTTGGCTGTCAGTAATGACACTTTTAAACTGCATTGGTAGCGACTCGTCGCAATCTAATTTCAACCATCACAGCTCCTGTAAAAGCATTTTTGCCTGAGTCAGCCAATAATGGCATAACAGCGCTATCAGATGCGGAGAAAACCACTTTGCCAATTCAAAACCTGCTTCTTGCAAAAGCAAAGAAAATTCATCACGAAGGTTTTGCAGGTTCTCAACGCTTCCGGCGCCTCTCAACAGATCATCAACATAGAAATCTTTCTGAATGACCTTCGCAGCATCTCCAAGCTGCATTAAACACCGAATCGCCATAAACGGAGCTGGCCAAGTTCCATATGTTACGGTAATCAACTTAAAGATCTTCAGAGACTCAAAAGGATCTCGCCTTCAAACTATAAGCTGGAAGTTTCGGTCATCTTCGTCGACCATCACTTGGCGGTACATCTTTCTAATGTACACTGCAAGGGTAAACTTGTGCATTCTGAACCGAAGCAACGTAGAATATAGCTCCTCTTGAATCGTGGGGCCTACCATCAGGATGTCATTCAACGCAACCTTCGTCGATGTGGGGCTTGAAGCATCGAATACCACTCTCAACTTGGTTGAGGTGCTTCGAGGCCGCAGCACGCATTGGTGCGGAATAAAATAGTGTGGGCCATCTGGAATTTTATCATCAGTAGAGGACATGTGGTGCAGTGATACATATTCCTCCATGAAATCCAGATACATTTTCTTTAACGAAGGATCTTTTGACAATCTCCTTTCAAGCGACAAAAATCTACGTTTCGCAACTTCATCTGACGAATCAAGAGTTATTGGGTGAGATTTAAACGGCAAACGAACCGAAAATCTCCCAGACGACAGTCTTTCAATATTTTTCTCAAAGTGTTGTTCACAAAGTTGCTGCTCAGGAGTATGGACTTTAGCCTTAGGCGGCAAGTCCTCCGCAGACCAAAATTTCTGCAGGGTGGTGACTCGAACGCTTTCTGCCTTTATTTTGTTTTCCGATGCTCATCTCCCTGACACTAAAACAGATTTTTGTACTGACTTGGAAGCCCCGTCTCACATTCGCTCCAAAGGGGAAGCGAAGTACAGTCCAACGGTTCTTCCCACTTTCTCTTTGTTCCTGCATCGACTTTGCTCATTATTTCTTGCATGAGGATGGTATTCGTTTTCTGTTTGTCATTCCCAATATACAGCAGAGAATCGTAAAGAGCTCTAACTGTGTCGATCAGGTTTCTCAATGCTGTAGCTGATGGCTAGGACATTTTCGGAAGATTGAAAAGTGTCGATCATTATCGTACACCCGCTTCAGGCTAGCTACGGCTTTGGAGTAATTAACCGCAGTGACTTGGAACGATCTGACTGTGCCTAAAGAGTCGCCAGCCAGACACGATATCAAACGATTAAATTTTTCAATATCGTGCAGAGTGTCAGCTTTGTTGACAAATGTTTCGAAAAGGCTTATAAAATTTTTTAACTCGGAGTGCTTTGCGCTGAAAGTTGGAAGGGCAACGCTCGGCATTAGGAAGTGCGCTTCACCGGCGGATCAGCATGTTGCTTATTAGCGAAATCAGTAACGATTTTGCCATTACGGCAGTTTTTTCCAGCTCCTCGCGGAACAAACCCTGTGAGCGGAGAGCGATCAGCTGATCGCTCTCGCACTTTGGGACGATGAGTGAGATCGAGAGAACGAAAGCGGGGAGAGGGAAAAGGGAGTCGTCTTCGGCAAGCGAGAGAACGCGCAAGTTGCATCTAACGTGGGACGCTATTTGCAGATATCATATATAAATAAACGTGAATTTTGTGAATTTATCTTTTAGTGTTTTGCATTGCCTGGGATCCCCTCTTTCAATGATCCTTTGTTAGTCAAATACAAGGGGTCACAACTGTTCATGGTGGCCCATGAGGGGAACCTGTAATTGCAAACATAATCGAATATTCTTAATTCTGTGTAAATGAGCGCCGTTAGATCGCAACTCCATACCCCGAAAAGTGAAGAAGAAAGAAAACGGCGATACATAGACGCAGCTACGGAAGTTTCTGGACCTTTCTGGACGTTTTCTTCGCTTCCTTTGGGCTGGATTCTTGTGCATAACGGAATCGCAGCTGCACCAAAACTACAAGCCGGCGGCTTTGCGAATTGCGGAAGAGGAGAACTGCGATACATAGACGCAAGACGACAGTTTTTTGAACTTTGGAGACGGTGGTTGATCTTCGCTTCGTCTTGGCGTGGATTTTGGTATACATAACTGAGTAAGTAGACAAGTTGTGTGCGAAATTAAATTTACTGAGCTTTTCTATTAAATTATTATTTGGGTTGGTGAGTTGCGCGCGATATTCGCTTTTACACTGGTCAACATGGGAGCATGATCGGATGCTTCTACTTTGGAGTAGTTGGTTAACTTGCAGGCGAATCGATTTCAGTCCGTGAAATCCCTATTGCAAAATTTTAAGAAGGTTTTGCAATCGAGGAAAACGAAGATTTACCTGAAAAACAGGTGGAACAAGTTGAGGAGTTACGAAGCGCGTTTAGGGAGCCGGATTTAGTGATCGTGAACCTGGAAGGATTTTCTGTGTCGGCCTACGCCACGAAGGATTTCCAGTCGGAGTTCGAGGAGCGGTACATGTATGCCTATTGCGCTTTCGCGGAGGATTTGAACAAACCGCGTTCAAGCCTTGGACGGGGAATCGCAGCAGTGGTTGGCACACTACGTAGCCTCGAGGCTACCCAAGGAGACTCACAACGCTTGGGGCAAGTTGTGCCACAGTTCCATCCTACAGAGAGTTGAAGTCGTTTTTAAACGATCGGCTGGTTATAGTGGATGCGATTGAGAACCGAAGCCCGTCGCTCGACGGACCCTACCAAACGAGTGCGCAGTGCACAGGAGACCGCTAGGTGCCCTAGCGGCGCCTGTTACCACTGCGGCGGCGACCATATCCTGCGTCGTTGCTCAACGTTTTTGGCCCTAGACTGCTACCAGAGGAAGGACATAGTAAGCAGTGCTAAATTATGTTTCAATTGTCTAAGTAAGGCGCATGACCTTTCGCGCTGCGCGAGTAATAAAGGCTGTCAAGCTTGTGGACAGCGTCATCACACATTGTTGCATTTCCCTGATTTGGCTCATAGCCAGTCGCCGAGCGGGGTGCCGCCGCATCCGGTCCGGCCTGTCGCGCCGACTCCTAGTTCACCAGGAAGAGCGTATCAACAGCGCAGGCAGCCAACGACAGACCAGAACCCCGGCACATCTTACGGATGCTATTCTGCAACGTCATCGGATCTGTCTTAAAGAAATGTCCTTCTCGCCACTGTTCGTATCACCGTCCGGAACCCGGTCAACGGACTGCGCGCTGTCATAAACGCCCTGGTCGACCAAGGATCGGAGGCAACCATTGTCTCGGAGCACGTGGTACAGTCCTGGCATCTGAAGCGATCCGGCACCCGAACATCTATTTTTGGGATGGGTCTTGGTGGCGGTCGTCGGTATACTGTCAATTTTGAAATCCGTTGTAATGTTAACCCTAACTTTTCAGTAGACATTGATTCCGCGTATGTCCTCAATTCGGTTACTTCCTGTCTTCCTTGTCGCAGATTCATGCCTCAGCGTTGGGACCATATACGAGGGCTCCCGCCGGCGGATCCGAACTTCTCACGATCGAAGCGAGTCGACCTCAACTTGGGTGTTGACCTGTAGCCGGAAATCATGTTGCTGGACACCAGGATCGGGCTGCTGAGCCTATAGCTCAGAACACTCACCTTGGATGGATCCTATCTGGTTTGCAGATGGTGAGGGAAGCGACCCAGGTACGCTGTCATCGGGTGCTCTTGGACACCGAGGCATTGCTCAAGCGTTTCTGCGAGGTGGAGGCCGTTCCGGAACCGTTCTTTAACATCGGAGGGGGACACATATTCGTCAGTCGGATGGCCGTTACGAGGTACAGTTGCCCATTAAAACTTACATTGATCCAACTATTGTTCTGGGAAGATCGCATCAGATGGCGCTGAATAGGTTCTTGCAGTTGGAACGGCGTCTGTGGAGAAGTCCGGAGCGGTGGAGCAATTATGTGCAGGAGATCGAGGAGTACTTTGCCCTCAAACAAAAAGCGCCAGCAGTGGGCAGTGAAAGCAGTTCGCTGATGCGTACTTCTACGGATAGGCATGTGGCTTCCTGCGTGCTGTCGCATCATGCGGACTTTAAGAAGGAGCTGCAGTCGCTTCAACAAAGAATCGTTTTCGCAAGGACTAGCCTCCGCAAGGACTAGCAACGGAAGATCTTTAAACCACGTGTTGTAGACTGGACCTGCCTTTCAGAACGACATGTCGCACGTCATACTGAATTAGCGAAAACATTGTTTCGTTTTTGCAGCGGATATCCAGAATGTATAGATGTTCATCCGGAAACACCAGCGGATAGCTACTACAATACTGAAAATATTCAAGAATTAATTATAGAAATACAAAATTATTATATAAATAACAACCATAGATTTTCACTATATTTCAATAGCTGTTAAAAGAATACTTTTATAAGATTTTGAAAATATTCAAGAATTAATTATAGAAATACAAAATTATAATATAAACAACAACCATAGAGGCATAGATGAAACGGTAGCTCATTTAAGGGGGGAAATATATTCTCCACAACTTAAAAATCAAACGTCCCGGTTAATTAACAAGGGATATATTTGTCAAACCTTGAAATACGATAGACAACCACAAAAACTTTTTTATCAAGAAACAGAAATCCCAGATTGCCTACGTAAATATTACACATCGACTTGTACAGCATCAATTGCAAAATAATTTTAACAATTATAGCAATCTCAAGGTCAAGGCGCTGAATTCGCAGGAAAAATATATAAAGATTTTTGCCAACAATATAATATTCAACTTCATTTCACGTCTTTCCAACAATCGTCTCGCCATTCACCAGTTGAGAGGTTACATTCCTCCTTAACAGAAATATACCGCAAAATAAAATAAAAAAAGGAGAAAAAACAGGATTGTGATCATAATGTCATTCTTACCGAAATGTTTACTACACATAATAACGCTATTCATTCTACCAATAAATACACTCCATATGGGATTTTTTACGGTAGACCACATTTTTTACAAAGAAACGATTTTCAGCAACGAACATGACTACATCCAAAAACTTAACGATTTCCAGAGAGTAATATATCCCGAGATTAAAGATGAAGTTGAAAGAAAAATGAAAATGAGAATCAACAAATTGAATAACGACAGACAAGATCCGGAACAGCTAAAAAATAATGATGTAGTATTAAGAAAAGAAAATAGAAGAAATAATAAATAATACACCTAAATTCACAAAGCAGCAAGTACTACAAGATAAAGGTCCAACCCTTATCACAACCAAAAACCAGAAAATTCACAAATCAAAAATTAAAAGAAGAACGCTAAAGTCGAGTGCCGCGACTATAAAATACCAGTTCCATTTTTACACAATTCATAGGTATTCATAGTAATATTTAAGACGCCACAGTTTTCCGCGGTTTGTGGGCGTTAGTGTGGGCGTGGCCGGATGAAAACTCGTGACAAGTTGCAGTGGCATCTCTTAAATACGTGTTTTTAAGCCTAACTTTCTAGCTCTTATAGGTCCCAAGATTTTTGCATTTTTCTTGGTTTTCCCGATTTTGTGGTCGTTAGGGTGGGCGTTCGCTTGGGCTAATCGATTGATATTAACAGAAATAAGTTATACAAGGTCAAACGAAGGCATTCATGGTAATATTTAAGACGGCACAGTTTTCCGCGGCTTGTGGGCGTTAGTGTGGGCGTGGCCGGATGAAAACTCGTGACAAGTTGCAGTGGCATCTCTTAAATACGTGTTTTTAAGCCTATCTTTCTAGCTCTTATAGGTCCCAAGTCTTTTGCATTTTTCCCGGTTTTCCCGATTTTGGTGTCGTTAGGGTGGGCGTTCGCTTGGGCTAAGCGATTGATATTAACAGAAATAAGTTATACAAGGTCAAACGAAGGCATTCATAGTAATATTTAAGACGCCACAGTTTTCCGCGTGTACGACAACCCGAAGAGGCACGATCTGACTGGACATAATCGGAAACTACCGTTATAAAAAACGACTAAAGAGAAGACAGAATCGCTAAGTGGCATTTTGTTTCGACTCTGCCAGTCGAAATTTAGTTTATTTTAGCCAAGCGAGATTTCATTATGCCTCCGATGACTGAGGTCACCTATTGGCCCGCCCTACCTATGGTCAACATATCCTTTTCTTTTTCCACTTATTGATGACCCCTTTTTAGGCCCAGATGCCCTACTCTACAGAGGCTTCATGCTAGCTGTGGCAAAAAAAATAGATGCTTAGACATTACAAAAATAATTATTAAAACTAAGGTATTTCGCCTTAAAAACTACTCTTAAAAATTCATATTAAAATCAGGGGTAATTTAATAAATATTGGAGTCGACATGCAATAAAATATAATATGAGGGTATATATAAAAAAAAAATTTAAAGAATCTATAAATAATGACTGTCTTGCATCGTATGGAGTTGCCTATAACAATTACGCGCGTAGGTCCGAAGTGAGGGTTAACTTCAAGGGTCCATGGCCGTGGCTGCAGAGCGTATTTTATTCTGAGAATAACTAAAGTTAGCCTCGCCCTCCTACAATTCACAAGGCAATGAAAAACATATTTTTGGCGGCATCGACAGTACCGTTACAGGTATGCCCGCACTACAAGGGCCAAGAAATCCATACGAGATCAGATAACTTAACAAATACTTGATTTTCCTTACAATACTTATTTTACCTGTCGATTAAGATAGATAGATATTAACAGAAATATGTTATACAAAGTCAAACAAAGACATTCATAATAATATTATATAATCCACAGCTTCCACGGTTTGTGGGCGTTAGTGACACTGAAACTCTTCCTAGTTTTCATCCGGCCACGCCCTCTCTAACGTCCACAAACCGCTGAAATCTGTGGCGTCCATAATATTATAATGTTTGTCTACGTTTGACCTTATATAACATATTTTTGTCTATATTTATCGATTTACCAATGATTTTTTAAATCGGAACATTATTTCGCAATTTATAAAGAAAGATGCAATGTTAGCACATTCAAGTACACACCAGAAACCGGCAAGGGTACACCCAAACAATAAATGTACCGAATCATTTGAGCGAATGTGCTCAAACGTACAAACTTCTCTTCAAACTCTTACAGCCAAAAAACTGAGTGTTTGAAACACCCTTGTTTCGGGATGAGTGATTTTTCAAGTGTTTTGCATGAGCAGGTTATTGATGATTGACCGAATAATTTTACATGAATGGAAGCAAGGAAGTCCCAATATTTTTGAATTTTCCGTGTCGTCAAATTAAAAATGCTAAAATATTGGGAGTTTCTGAGGGGGCTATATTCATGTATGTACCTGTTGAAGTTACAGGTTTTACAAATATACATCTAACATTACAATTTATCCAAACGGAAAACAAATTATTTTTACTTTCTTTCTTACACGAATATCATGTAACATTATTCACTCAATCAGTTGAAGACAGTTGACAGTTGAAGACACCCGAAACACTCAAATCAGTTGAAGACACCCGAATCACTCATCATCATTTCAAACACTCCCTTCTTTTGCTGTAAATGTTTTGGCTGTCTCTGCAATAGAATCGAGTGCATATAATTGAGTGAGTGACAAAAAAGCAAAAACAGAAAACCCCTAAAGCGATTTGTGCGTTCGGGTATGTTGTTCTTTTTCCTACTGTTCGTGAGGTGAGTGCGACAAACACTCGAAACGTTTAAGTGTGATTCGGATGCCGAAAAAGACACTGGGACACACATGTATGCTCTGAGGTGGCTGGCTCGGTGTGTTAGTGAGAGAGAGCCAGCCGAAACCGTAGGAATGCATATTCAGCATTTTTGTACGGCCGCTATGCAGGCTGTTTTCAAATGTTGAGCCTAATAAGTATGTATATTTGCGTGTGAAAAACATGTGAATATACATATATGAACATATATGTATATATTATATAATATTAATGAAGTATATAAGTAATTAAGATATAAGGTACTTCGCTCGAAACACCTCCTCGTTAAAAAGAATGTTGTATGTTTATTTTAATGAATACATTCTAAAGATATCTTATTATTATTTACTACTTTGATTTTCAAATTATTAATACTAAAATAAAATAAAAAGGTAATTAAATAAAATGAAGGTTAAGCATAATTGAAAGTTATTTTATATATAATTAAATGCTTGAATATCCGTAAGTCCAAAAAATATATAATTTTATTTTTATTAAACCGAATTATTACAAGATTCTTTGATTGAGAACTCTGACTCGAACAATCTTGTGTCTTGAACTGAACTAACTGTTTCTTAGGTCTTAATTTATTATGAAGCCTTGGTTTTGGGATTTTACAATTATTATGTTCTCTGAGAGAACTTTCTTATATCTAAGCTTTATTCTCTTGTATTCAAGTTTGATACTCTTGAATGCAAGATTTCTCTTTCAGTTGTCCGTAACAGGACTCCTACTTTAACCTTGATCGTCTATGGAAAATTTCAGTGTTAATGTTTAGTCTGGAGTCTGAGTAATAAGACTCTCTTGTTTTTCAGTCGCAGTGTGAAAGAATTTAGACCTGCGATCCGTCTGTGTTTATAAAGGTCTGGGTATTTTCCATAGTCGATTAAGTTTACATAATGGTATCTATATTTTGCTTATGACTAAGGTGGAGGTGTGTGGACATGTGCATAGGAGTATGTATACTATGGATATGTCACTATATATATATATTTTATTTTATTTATTTATTATTATTATTAATAATAATAAGTCGTCGTCGCATGCAGACGTGTATTTATTGTGCTCCGGGGAAAACTATTCAATAATATCAAAAAAGTGCAGCGACTGGTTTCGTAAATCAACAACAACGTGGTTTGTGGGCGTTAGTGTGGGCGTGGCCGGATGAAGACTCGTGACAAGTTGCAGTGGCATCTCCTTAATACGTGTTTTTAAGCCCAACTTTTTAGCTCTTATAGGTCCCAAGATTTTTGCATTTTTCCCGGTTTTCAAGATTTTGTGGTCGTTACGGTGGGCGTGGCTAGACGGGGAAAAAAAATTCGCATTTGGGGCATCATAAAAACCTACATGCTTAACCCAACTCTCTATCTTTTATAGTTACCAAGATATCAGCTTTTCTAAAAAATGCGGATAATAGTACCCTTATAAGATGCGCTGGCATCCAAAGATTATACATACTGAATTTCAACTGTCTACCTCGAATAGTTCCTGAGATTTCAGCGATTTTATTTTTTGCGATTTTTAGGCGTTAGAGTGGGCGTGGCTGTAATAAACTTGCGCTTATTACGGACCTCAAGAATCTTCATGCTTAATCTCAACTTTGTATCTCTTATAGTTCCTGAGATCTCAGCGTTCATACGGACAGACGGACAGACAGACGGTCATGGATTTATCGTCTTCCCTATTCATCCTGATCAAGAATATATATAGTTTATAGGGTCGGAAAGTCTTCCTTCCACCTGTTACATACTTTTCAACGAATCTAATATACCCTTTTACTCTACGAGTAACGGGTATAACAAGAAGTTCAGTTCATTTAAATTCTATCCATTTAAAAAAAGAAAATGATGTTTGTTACAAAAAGATAAATGAAAGTTAAAAAAAAAATTATGAAGTTTTAATATTTTATAAATACAATATCTTACAATATATCTAGTACCGTCCGATGTGTCTCCAATCCGGATCTCACTCAGCACTTAGGGGGAGGAGTTACCTTCTCTACCCTATTCGTAGAGATGTAGAGTGTACGACAAACCCGAAGAGGCACGATCTGACTGGACATAATCGGAAACTACCGTTATAAAAAACGACTAAAGAGAAGACAGAATCGCTAAGTGGCATTTTGTTTCGACTCTGCCAGTCGAAATTTGGTTTATTTTAGCCAAGCGAGATTTCATTATGCCTCCGATGACTGAGGTCACCTATTGGCCCGCCCTACCTATGGTCAACATATCCTTTTCTTTTTCCACTTATTGATGACCCCTTTTTAGGCCCAGATGCCCTACTCTACAGAGGCTTCATGCTAGCTGTGGCAAAAAAAATAGATGCTTAGACATTACAAAAATAATTATTAAAACTAAGGTATTTCGCCTTAAAAACTACTCTTAAAAATTCATATTAAAATCAGGGGTAATTTAATAAATATTGGAGTCGACATGCAATAAAATATAATATGAGGGTATATATAAAAAAAAATTTAAAGAATCTATAAATAATGACTGTCTTGCATCGTATGGAGTTGCCTATAACAATTACGCGCGTAGGTCCGAAGTGAGGGTTAACTTCAAGGGTCCATGGCCGTGGCTGCAGAGCGTATTTTATTCTGAGAATAACTAAAGTTAGCCTCGCCCTCCTACAATTCACAAGGCAATGAAAAACATATTTTTGGCGGCATCGACAGTACCGTTACAGGTATGCCCGCACTACAAGGGCCAAGAAATCCATACGAGATCAGATAACTTAACAAATACTTGATTTTCCTTACAATACTTATTTTACCTGTCGATTAAGATAGATAGATATTAACAGAAATAAGTTATACAAAGTCAAACAAAGACATTCATAATAATATTATATAATCCACAGCTTCCACGGTTTGTGGGCGTTAGTGACACTGAAACTCTTCCTAGTTTTCATCCGGACACGCCCTCTCTAACGTCCACAAACCGCTGAAATCTGTGGCGTCCATAATATTATAATGTTTGTCTACGTTTGACCTTATATAACATATTTTTGTCTATATTTATCGATTTACCAATGATTTTTTAAATCGGAACATTATTTCGCAATTTATAAAGAAAGATGCAATGTTAGCACATTCAAGTACACACCAGAAACCGGCAAGGGTACACCCAAACAATAAATGTACCGAATCATTTGAGCGAATGTGCTCAAACGTACAAACTTCTCTTCAAACTCTTACAGCCAAAAAACTGAGTGTTTGAAACACCCTTGTTTCGGGATGAGTGATTTTTCAAGTGTTTTGCATGAGCAGGTTATTGATGATTGACCGAATAATTTTACATGAATGGAAGCAAGGAAGTCCCAATATTTTTGAATTTTCCGTGTCGTCAAATTAAAAATGCTAAAATATTGGGAGTTTCTGAGGGGGCTATATTCATGTATGTACCTGTTGAAGTTACAGGTTTTACAAATATACATCTAACATTACAATTTATCCAAACGGAAAACAAATTATTTTGACTTTCTTTCTTACACGAATATCATGTAACATTATTCACTCAATCAGTTGAAGACAGTTGACAGTTGAAGACACCCGAAACACTCAAATCAGTTGAAGACACCGGAATCACTCATCATCATTTCAAACACTCCCTTCTTTTGCTGTAAATGTTTTGGCTGTCTCTGCAATAGAATCGAGTGCATATAATTGAGTGAGTGACAAAAAAGCAAAAACAGAAAACCCCTAAAGCGATTTGTGCGTTCGGGTATGTTGTTCTTTTCCTACTGTTCGTGAGGTGAGTGCGACAAACACTCGAAACGTTTAAGTGTGATTCGGATGCCGAAAAAGACACTGGGACACACATGTATGCTCTGAGGTGGCTGGCTCGGTGTGTTAGTGAGAGAGAGCCAGCCGAAACCGTAGGAATGCATATTCAGCATTTTTGTACGGCCGCTATGCAGGCTGTTTTCAAATGTTGAGCCTAATAAGTATGTATATTTGCGTGTGAAAAACATGTGAATATACATATATGAACATATATGTATATATTATATAATATTAATGAAGTATATAAGTAATTAAGATATAAGGTACTTCGCTCGAAACACCTCCTCGTTAAAAAGAATGTTGTATGTTTATTTTAATGAATACATTCTAAAGATATCTTATTATTATTTACTACTTTGATTTTCAAATTATTAATACTAAAATAAAATAAAAAGGTAATTAAATAAAATGAAGGTTAAGCATAATTGAAAGTTATTTTATATATAATTAAATGCTTGAATATCCGTAAGTCCAAAAAATATATAATTTTATTTTTATTAAACCGAATTATTACAAGATTCTTTGATTGAGAACTCTGACTCGAACAATCTTGTGTCTTGAACTGAACTAACTGTTTCTTAGGTCTTAATTTATTATGAAGCCTTGGTTTTGGGATTTTACAATTATTATGTTCTCTGAGAGAACTTTCTTATATCTAAGCTTTATTCTCTTGTATTCAAGTTTGATACTCTTGAATGCAAGATTTCTCTTTTCAGTTGTCCGTAACAGGACTCCTACTTTAACCTTGATCGTCTATGGAAAATTTCAGTGTTAATGTTTAGTCTGGAGTCTGAGTAATAAGACTCTCTTGTTTTTCAGTCGCAGTGTGAAAGAATTTAGACCTGCGATCCGTCTGTGTTTATAAAGGTCTGGGTATTTTCCATAGTCGATTAAGTTTACATAATGGTATCTATATTTTGCTTATGACTAAGGTGGAGGTGTGTGGACATGTGCATAGGAGTATGTATACTATGGATATGTCACTATATATATATATTTTATTTTATTTATTTATTATTATTATTAATAATAATAAGTCGTCGTCGCATGCAGACGTGTATTTATTGTGCTCCGGGGAAAACTATTCAATAATATCAAAAAAGTGCAGCGACTGGTTTCGTAAATCAACAACAACGTGAAAAGACGCTTTCAGCGATGAAATCGCTAATCTTTATATTGATTAAAACTCTAACAAAGCAACCGAAAGTAATGCAAGCAAAGGAAGCTAAGCCCCCCTAAACTCTCAACGCAAATTAACCCGTGGCAATGCTAACATAGCTGCAATAGAAACGCCCACGAACTCAAACCGTTTTAAAATCTAAGCAGACTATGAGGATGACGCCGAATCTACTGAAGTCGAAAAAACGAAGCCTAAGCCCCAGCCAATTTACATACGAGAGAAAAGTTCCACCGTTCTTGTCAACAAAATTATAGAGCTTATTGGCAAGGACAAGGACTACATAATACCACTCGTAAAGGGCAACATCCAGGAAATAAAAGTTCAAACGAATCTGAAGATAATTACAGAGTATTATCTAAATATCTCAGCGACAAAAAAAAGAACTTTTACACGTATCAGCTAAAAAGCAGCAAGGGCCTGCAAGTCGTACTTAAGGGCATTAAGTTCGAAGTATCGCCTGCAGAGATAACAAAGGCGCTACAAGAGAAGGGATTTAGCGCTAAGACAGTCTTCAATATCCTTAACAAGGATAGAAAGCTGCAGGCACTCTTTAAGGTTGAGCTCGAACCAGAAATTAAGCACCTAAAGAAATACAAAGCGCACCCTATATACAATCTTCAGTTCCTGCTGCACCGCAGAATTACAGTTGAGGAGCCTACAAGCGCAATGGCCCGGTACAATGTGCGAATGACCATACAAGGTCTTACTGTAAACTGCGCCCGGTGTGTGTAGTTTGTGGTGAGCTTCATGCACACTGCCCAGCGAGCAAAGATGACCACAACTTGAAAAAGTGGGGCAATTGCGGTAGAAATCACACTGCTAACTATAGAGGTTGCCCAGTTTATAAGGAGTTGAAAAGTCGTATCCACCAGAGCGGAACCACTGCCCGCACCCAAAATAAACAGTTGATAGCCTCCAGGTCAAACCCTGAAGTCTTCTTCTTGACTGCATCCTCACTAGGACCCATAAACTATGCCAAAAATGTTACATACGCAAGTGCTTTAAAATCAGGACTGTCTATCCCAGCCTCAAAAAGCTCATTGCCGCAATCAGCATACCAAGAAAAAAACACGGCTCAGCAGCATCAACCGCCGGAGCAGCCAAATTAACTTTGAAGCTATAATATGCAGTCTACAACAAAGCATTACGGAGTTTACGTCGTTTATGCGTAGAACTATGCAAGATCTGATGCGAAACCATAATTTATTAATACAACTGCTGGTTTCACAACAATCCAAATAATGACAAATAATGACCAACGAATATCTACGTGGAACGCTAACGGCGTTTCGCAGCATAAACTCGAGTTAGCGGAATTCCTACTAGACAATCAAATTGACGTAATGCTGCTTTCAGAAACACATCTTTCAAACAGATACAATTTCCAACTACGAAGATATTCATTCTATGGAACAAAACATCCAGATGGTAAAGCACACGGCGTAACAGGAATTTTAATCAGAAGCCGTATTAAGCACCATTATCATTAATTTGTTAAATACTACCTACAGGCCACATACAAAAAGGTACACCTAAATACTGAAGAGTAATTAAATCTAGTCGCGTATACTGCCCCGTACGCTTCACCATAGCCGAAGATGAGTTTATGCAGTTTTTCAACTCACTCGAGACCACTTCATAGCAGCAGGAGACTAGAATGCCAAGCACACACACTGGGGATCTAGTCTCGTGACTCCAAAAGGAAAGCAGCTCTATAATGCAATTATCAAAGCTAAGAACAAGCTCTACTATGTTTCTTCTGACACACCAGCAGACTGGCCGGCAGACCCAAAGAAACTTCCCGATTTAATAGACTTTGCGATTACCAAAAACATTCCTAAAAATCTGATAAGCGCCGAATGCCTTTCGGATCTTTCATCTGATCACTCGCCTGTCTTTTTTACTCTACTCCGACATCCAGGAACATGGGATCAAACATTAAAACTGACCTCACATAAAACCAATTGGGTTAAGTACAGGAAGTATATTAGCTCACACATTGAGCTAAGTCCTCACCTCAGCGATGAAGCCAACGTAGACAGTTTTGTTAATTCACTGGAATCTGTACTCGTCTCTGCAGCTCGAGTTTCAACACCTCATACTATAAACACACAATGGAATCAAAAGAAGTCAAATCTACAAATCGAACAGCTCGTCCTCGAAAAGCGACGCTTACGTCGAGCATGGCAAATTCACAGATCGCCATCTGCTAAGCTTACACATTGAGGTAAGTCCTCACCTCAGCGATGAAGCCAACGTAGACAGTTTTGTTAATTCACTGGAATCTGTACTCGTCTCTGCAGCTCGAGTTTCGACACCTCAAACTATAAACACACAATGCAGTCAAAAGAAGACATATCCACAAATCGAACTGTTCGTCCTCGAAAAGCGACGCTTACGTCGAAAATGGCAATTTCACAGACCGCCATCTGCTAAGCAAAGCTTAAAACATGCCTCACGTGAACTTGCTCAAGTTCTACAGCATGAAGAAACATATGTCCACCGCCGCTACATAGAGCAATTGTCAACTAATAGTACAAAAAACTCACTATGGAGAGCTCACCCAACTCTGAGCTCACCGAAAGAACCCGTGATGCCTATTAGAAATTCCACAGGCGGCTGGGCGCGCAGTGACGCAGACAGAGCCAGCACGTTTGCCAACCACCTTAAAAATGTCTTCCAACCAAATCCTTCCACTAATGCGTTTACTTTGCCGACCCTATCATATGAGCCCCAGACTCAACATGAGCCGATTGAGTTTCGCCCAAAAAAAATCGTTAGCATCATCAAAAGACAACTGAATGCGAAAAAAATGCCCGGGCTGCGACCTCATAACTCCCATACTGCGCCGTTTGCACTCTCACTCAGCTCTTTAATGCCATCGCAAAACTTGGCCTCTTTCCAGTGAGATGGAAAAAGTCAATTATAATATTGATAGCAAAGCCGGGGAAAGACCACACTATCCCCACGTCTTATAGACCCATAAGCCTACTCTCTTCCCTATCTAAACTCTTTGAAAAATGCCTAATGACTCGGATAAACACATTCCAGAAAGGAATCCCGTCACACCAATTTGGGTTTCGTGAAAAGCATGGAATAATTGAGCAGGTCAACCGGATAACATCAGAAATATTTTTAGATGTCTCTCAAGCATTTGATAGAGTCTGGCTAGAAGGTCTAATGTACAAGATCAAGACAATGCCCCCCTACAGCAGCCACCAGATTTTTGAGTCTTACCTTCAGAATGGCTATCAGATTGGCGAATTAAAGTGATCGAACTAAAATGCAAGCACGTTACGTTCACTCTGAACAGACAAAACTGTACGCCGATTACGATAAACAACAGTCTAGTCCCACTTGCAAACGAAGTAACATACCTAGGAGTACATCTCGACAGAAGACTGACATGGCGGCGGCACATTGAAGCCAAAAGAACACACCTAAAGCTAAAAGCCAGCAGCCTTCATTGGCTTATCATTGCTCGGTCACCTCTTAGCCTTGAATATAAAGTCCTGCTGTACAACTCGGTACTAAAACCTATAGACCTAGACAGCAATAGCAACATTGACATTGTTTAGAGAGTTCAGTCGAAGATCTTGAGAACAATCACCGGGGAACCATGGTGTGTTAGCAACGAAAACATATACCGCGACTTAAACATTCTACCAGTCAAAGAAGTGATCGCAGAACAGAAGGTAAAGTACTTCACCAAGCTATCGGTGAACCCTAACCACCTGGCGAGAGGTCTAACAAGGATGAGCAACCAATCACGCCTTCGTTGCAATGACTTACCCACCCAGCGACCGACCTGAGGGAGGCGCACCCAGAATGCAGTCTTAGTATACTGTTAGTTAAATTTTAATGTTAAGATTCGTCAACTTACTGTTAGTCTCAAAATTAAGAGTATATTCAATAAATAAAAGCAAAGCTATATAAAAGAAAAAAAATTTATTATTATTATTATTATTACATTATTTTTTCAGTTTGATTATTTTAAGCTTTTAGTTATAAAAAGATCTTAATCTTTGCTTACTACCTGTTGCTCCTTTTTTTAATGTCTATAATTTTTATATTATTTCTATCGTTTATACTTACGACCTTAAATGGTCTTAAAAAGTTCTTATCTAGTTTGTGACCTGTATCATTTTTAAGTAAGACTTGGTCTCCGACTTTTAGATCGAAGTTATTTACGTCTTTTTCGTATAGTGTTTTTCGCTTTTCTTCTTCCCTTTCTTGCCCGTTTGTATGCTGATTCCAACCTAAACTTAACTTCATTAGCATAATCATCTATGTCGTATATGTGGTAGGGTCTATTTGATTTAGTTTTAGAAATATCTATACATTTTCGAGCTGGTCTTCCAAAAACTAATTCGTGTGGACAATAATTATAAGAATTGGCGGTGTAGTGTTAAAACAATAGGTGAAATATTTTTAACCATATGTCCCAATTACTTTTCTCACTTGAAATATATGAACGGACATTTTTGTTAAACGTTCGATGGCTGCGTTCAAAAGTCCCTAAGGTTTGATGATGGTGTATTGATGTATGGTATATTTGCATAAGTCTCTTATTATACTGTTCTTGTACTCAGTGCCCATATCCGTTAGAATAACTTTCATTGGGCCGTAAACGAGTATAAAGTTTTCGAAGATTGCAACGGTATTTGCGTTTTTATTCGGAATTGGTTCTGTTACTAAGTATTTAGTTAAATCACAAATAATTGGTGACTGTGTATTCGTTTCCCTGCTCCGAGTGCGGTATTGGTCCAATAGTATCAAGTAATACCGTGTCAAATGCTGAAGTGGGTGTCTCGGTAATAGTCATTGGTGTTTTTGTATAAGTGGTTGTCTTTTATTGTTGACAGGTCTGACATGTTTTTACGTATTTAGTAACTACTTTTGTCATGTTTGGCCAATAGTAATGTCGCCTTATCTTTAACAAAGTTTTCGTTATACCTGAATGGCCTACCTCGATTAGATCATCATTAAATTTTTTAAAGATTTTTCTTATACACTTTTCATTGTTTTTGCCTACTATGATCACCTCGAAAAGTAGCGCTATTTGTACTTCTTGCAAAGTACACTTGCCCATTTCTTTAAATTCTCGTAATAATACTGACTTTATAATCAGTGCGCTGGGTTCCAGTTGAAATTGTTTTATTTTGCGTACTCCGGCCTGTATCTCAAGCCTTTGGAAATATAGTTTATTTTCCCATTAGACTACAAGTCATCAATTATAAATTGTGAAATTATTCGTTTTCTCGTTTAAACCAACATTTATGTTCAACGAATTTAGGTTTCACATATTTTCTGATGTCGTTGTTATTAACAACGTCGTAGACTCCGTCTGTTTTTTCTATAAATTGCCGTAAACGTATAGTCTGAAGTATTTAATGGCCCAGTGGATGTCTGCTAATTCTTGCTCAGTGGTTGCCTTGTTGGATTCTCCCTTTGTAAATGATCGAGACGCATATGCAACTGATAAGTGTGCGCCCCCATGTTCTTGCGTCAGTACCGCTCCGCAAACGTATTTGCTAGCGTCTGTTGCTACACAGAATTCTTTATTTAAATCTGGGTATTGTGGTGTTTTTTTTTTTTAATAATTAAATGCCTCATTACAATCCGTGTTCCATTCGAAGTGGGCATTTTCCTTGCAATGTTTTGTAATATGTGTAGAATAATCTGAAAAACTTTTTATGAATCTTTTCTAGTAACTACAGAATGCTACGAATCTACGCGCCTCAACTGAGTTTTTGGGCACTGAAAATATCTATTTTCGTCTGGTAATATACCCTTGTCTGTGCAGCTGGGCCCAGATAGGTAACTTCGGGCATAAAAAATGAAAATTTTTTCTGGATGAAGTTTTAAGTTGAATTTGCGGCATAACTGACATACTTTTCTTAAATTATTGAACATATGCTGTTCGGAGCATCCTATGACTACCAGATCGTCCATGTATAGGAACGCCTGTAAAGGTTCTAGACCAGAAATACTAGGGTCATCATCCGCATGAATGAGTTTGGTGCCACTTTCAATCCGTATGGTAATCGCGTATAACGAAATGAACCTTTATTTGAAGAGAATGATGTAAGGTATCTAGACTTTTCGGACAACTCTATTTGGTGAAATCTTGACATAAGGTCCAAGCAAGAAAAATATTTAGCCCGTCCTAACTGATCTAATATATCTTTTATGCGTGGTAAAGGGAATTTATCGGCTAATCATTTTTTGTTTATTTGTCTTTGGTCAACCACTAGTCTCCATCGTTTTTTGTTGAATTTGGTAGACATTTTTTGGAACTAACAATAATGGGCTGTTATATTCTGAAATTGATGGTTCCACTATACTATCCTTTATTAATTTGTCGAATTTAATTTATAGCTCAGGCGAAGCTGTTGTATAAAAAATGGTTAGCTGATATCGGAGATTCAAGACCGAATATATCACTGTAAGTTGTACAGAGTTCTGACAATTTTGTTTGAAATTGAGAAGGGAAACTTAATTTTTTAACACTGCAATGGTTCTAGCGTTAATGTATTTGGGTTTGAGTTCCGTGGGCTTTTGTATATGATAATTGTTAAAGACTGGAATTTTATTGTATAAAAGTTTGAACTAATTGTTTCAGAGTTTGTATTTAGCAATCGGACTGATGCACAACCCGTGTTAACCAATGTGCTCGAAATAGGCACACCGTTTAATGGTTCTTGGATTGGAATAAAAACGGACGTCTCTTTTGAGTTAATTTTTACTATTCTAATTACTTTTGCTCTACAAGGTAGCAACAGAGTATTTATAGAAACCGAATTGTGCATTGTCAGGGTTAGTCAGGTTATTAGGTTTTAATACTAAAGAACCTTGTGAGTTTTGGAAATCTAAAATACAGCTTAATTCTTTAATGAAATCTATTCCTAGAATGCCATCGCATGTAATCGGGAAATCAGGTGGAACTATTTGAAAGTCATGTGATATAAAGCAATTTTTTGTTTTAAGTTCAACAAGCGCTAAACCCAAAGATTTTATAGAACCTTGTCCTATTCCTGTTATGTTTGAAATTTTAGAACTATAATTCGGGGTACTCTTGATTACATTGTTTTTGCAATGAAATCTCGGCTATCGTATCTACTAACAATGTTACATATTTGTTGATTTTTTCATTTTTAATTTTTATGAAATAACTGAGGCTTATATTGATTTTATATATTCATACTGTTCTTCTTCCTCTTCTTCTTCTTCTACCTCCTCGTTTTCCTGCGTTCGTTGTCATCGCTTTGGCGGCACTTTGGGTGCTGTATTTTGATGCTAATTCCAGTGGTAAGCCATCATTGACATAAGCTCCTGGAGAGTTTTTTTTCTGCTGTAAATTCATCAATTTAGTAGATAAAACCTCTACTGATTCCCCTTTAACCGATTTTGTCAATTGGTTTGAGTCAATGTGATTATCTCTTCGTCAATCCCGATTGTAGGTAAATTATCGGGTTCCACTTTTATGGTATTGTCTTCGATTTATAAGGGAACTTCGAACGCAATAAAAATCTTAGTTATCTTCTTCTAAAAAATGTAAGCCAACGATTTGTCGTAGTCTGAAGTTTGAGGGAATGCTAAATCGACCTCAATTTGCGAATGAAAGTCTTTTGGTATTTTAAATGATATATCATACTTTTGTGAGGCTTTTGGCAATACAATGATCATGTAATTTTACTGCTAGGTTAAAATGTGTAGGAGTTAACATATCCGAAGGTATGACTATTGCCCTTCTAATTTTGTTTGTGTTTAAAATTATGTCAGACAGATGTTTTAGTACTGTCCCTTCTCTAATGTGTGTGTTTCTGTTGATACACTTATAACTTTTTAATGTTATTATTTTTTCATTAAAGAACCTTCCAAACTTATTCCATCTGCTAGTCATTAGGCCTGATGGTAAGACTAACTGCCATAAAAGTCTACTTCGGCCGAAATTACTGAATCTATTTTAGCTTGGATTCTTGACATTTTCTTGTCACTGCGCTGTGTTTTATTATATGCAAAAAACACTATGTCAGAAGGTTGAATTGGTAAAATATATATATTTAAGTATTAATATTTGTTATTTTTATAGAAATGTATTTTTTTTAAATACCGTTTAGGCCCTGTGCTCGGTTCATGTAATCGCGGTAACAACTATCTCTTTTAAAGCACTTTATGTATTTGCTGTGCAATTTGAAAATTACGTTAATAATAGTACACACGATAAATATATTCATGAGTATAAACATTGAGTTCAAAAGGGGTGGGTGGTCTACGATTACATTGCTTACTACGTTGGCAGTGTTTTCTTTTGCTTCGGCTTCTTGAGAGCTCCCATTTTGATTTTTTTTTGCCTGATGTAACGTATAATATATATTTATAAAAATGGAAATTATTAAAGTGATGCGTGGTCGAGAAAAAAAATATTTATGTGTTAACCGACCGAGGGGCGCTGCCGTATATCGTACGGCTCGGAACACGGGGATAGTACCGAGTGAAAATGTTACAAACTACGAATCAAAGTTTGTGCTAAGTGGTTTAATAAAGCAATTTTTAAGTTAGTAAGAGAAGTATTGGATGTAATGTGATAGAGTGCATTGTAAGTCGAACATAATACCCTTAATGGTTCATGAAGGGCAAAGTTCGAGATGCAATGTCCCAAGGATAAGGGAACATAGTTTCTAGTGGGCACATTGATGTTTAAGCGACCTTTTAGGGCTTGGGTATCAATGTCTTCGCTAATAAAATTGTTAATAAAGACAACCCCAAGCATTGTCCCACGGTTAGCAAGGGAAGGTTTATTAGTAATAGTCTACTTTTATAAGAGGGAAGATAAAAGTTTGCGAAAGTTTTTTGGACAGATTCTATACGGTCTTGGTGGACCGCGTACTGGGGGTTCCAGACACAAGATCCATACTCTAAGATAACGAGAGATAAAAATAAAGTTTTAGTTACGTAAGGGTCGTTGAATTCTTTCGACCATCTTTTTATAAAACCTAGCACACCTCTGGCTTTGTTAACCATGGAAAAAATGTGGTCGGAAAATGTAAATTTTGTATCCAATAGGACACCTAAGTCGTCGACTAGCTTAATTCTATCAAGGGTTACACTACAAAGTGTATAAGAGGTTATTAAGGTCTTAGAGCGACTGAAGGTCTTTAGAGCCGTTAAGATTTAGTAAATTTGGAGAGCACCAAAATTTTTCGGAATCCAATGATGACATAAGATGTTAATTCGAGTTAGTTTGTTGTTGTAGACCGTCGTTTCAAAAACCATGCTGATATGGAGATATTACTGATCTACACTGGTATTGCAAATAGAATAGAATAATTTTCTCAACGAGTTTTGGAATTGCTGATAATTTAGAGATACCTCTATAATTACCAGCATCCGAAGTTTCCCTTTCTTGTGTAAAGGAACGATATTGATATGATATTTTTTCTGAAGCCTGAACTTTATATTTTTTAGGTGCTTAAGCCCTTGACATACCAAGGGGGGTTATCCGTTCTGGGCGGGTACCTTATCGGAACACATATATCAAAAAATATTATAGGTTTAATGCATGGTAAAATATGTTTAAAGCTGAAGTCATTTTGCATGCGTAGAGATCGGACCACTCAAAATCAGAGATGAGAATATTAAGTTTAAGAAAGTCTGACATGCTAAAACATCGAACCTTTTTGACAGCCCTAGTAGGCTCAGTCGTTTGGAGTGGTCCAACATCGATCGCCAGCTCCAGAGTGGGATGATAAAGATCCTCAGGGCGTGTAAGTGGTGGAACCCTAGATATATATACGGAGTCCGAATCTGAGATAAAGCATAGATCGAGTAACCGACCTAAAGAGTTTTTAACATGGTTAATTTGTTCCAGGGTCATGTCTAACATACCTGCAATAAAATCATTATGTGAGGAAGGTGTTAAAGCTAAACTATTTTCATTTTTTGACCAGTTAATTTGTGGTATGTTAAAATCACCCAGAACCACTAACTGATCTACATCTGATAATAACGTAAAAACGGACTGTATGGCCGCTAGGTGCAACTCATACGTGGATGGGTCGGACTTGGGAGGGATGTAAGAACATGTAATAAATAAATACCTACCAGGAAGCGCAAGTTTAACACAAATGAATTCGATATCGCCGAATTGAAGGTTAATCTCCTCGGATACAAGTTTAGAGTCGACAGAAATTAACACTCCACCCCCAGATCCGAGTGATCGATCAAGCCTGTATATTACATACCTACTCGGAAAAATTTCAGAGCTAAGAATTTCCGAAACCAGCCATGTTTCGGTAAAAACAATTATCATATCATTAAATGCGTAGAGATCGGACCAGTCAAATTCAGAGATGAGAATATTAAGTTTAAGAAAGTCTGACATGCTGAAACAGCGAACCTTTTTGACAGCCCCAGTAGGCTCAGATACTTGGGGATGTCCAGCATTGATCGCCAGATCCAGTGTGGGGTGATAAAGATCTACAAGTCGTGTAAGTGGTGGAACCCTAGATATGGATACGGAGTCCGAATCTGAGATGAAGCATAGATCGAGTAACCGACCTTAAGAGTTTTTAACATGGTTAATTTGTTCCAGGGTCATGTCTAACATACCTGCAATAAATAAAGCTAAACTATTTTCGTTTGTTGACCAGTTAATTTCTGGTATGTTAAAATGATCCAAAACTACTAGCTGATCCATAACTGATAATAGCGTAAAAACGGACTGCATGGCCACTATGTGGGTCGGACTTGGGAGGGATGTAAAACACGTAATAAATAAAAACCTACCAGGAAGCGAATGTTTAATACAAATGAATTCGATATCACCGAATTGAAGATTTATCTCCTCGTATACGAGTTTTGAGTCTACAGAAATTAACACTCCACTCCCGGATCCGAGTGCCTGTATGTTACATACCTACTCAGAAAAATTTCAGAGCTAAGAATTTCCGAAACTAGATATGTTTCGGTAAAAACAATTATTTGGGATACAAACGAAAGACTCTTAGAAAACAAAGTAGGTAGCTTAGTACGCAACCCCCTTGTGTTCTGATAGGAAAGAAGAGAAGATGTTAATTTTTTGCCGGGTGTTGCTCAGTGGCTTTTGCTTAAGGGAGTTTTACCGCCACAGGTCGATTAATTTTCTTTTTTTATGTCCCGGTCGATGTTCTTGGACGAAAATGTGATCCGGTCAGAACTTGGTTGAGCACATTTTGTCAAATTCCACCGAGGGGACGCGTATCTTAAATGATGATACTTTCCTCATTATAATGATATTTAAATTTAGGTTTGTCATCCACCTTTCGTTCTGGCTTGTATGTAACCAAATTTTTTGCTAAATCGATAGATATTGACTAAAAATGTTATACAATGTAAAAATAAACCAATTTTAATATAATTAACCTTGTAGCGTTAGACTGGGCGTGGCTGTATAAAAATCCGAGATTTTGGCGTTTTTGGTTTTTCGCGTTTTATGGGCATTAGAGTAAGCATGGCCAAGGATGCAAAGTCTCAGAAGATTGCATTAGCCCCTACTTTTTATCACGTATAGTTTCAGAGATCTTAACGTTCTTATAAAAATCGTAAGCCATTTTTCGAGCTTGGTAAGTGGCCGGATAACGGTACTCTTTTCAGATGAGCTGGCATTTCAAGATTATACATTTCTAATCCCAACTTTCTAGCTCTTACAGTTCCCGAGATTTCAACGATTTTAGTCTTTCGTGTTTTGTTGACGTTAAAGTGGGAAATCGCTGCCTAAGAATCTGGATGCTTATATCTCTGAAATCGCAATTCATACGAAGTAAAGTTCGCAGTTCTTCGAATAGTCGAAGAGACGGACAGGCAAGGCCAAGTCGGTTCGGCTATTGATCCTGACCAAGAATATATATGTACACTTTATAGAGCCGGAAGCTCTTCCTTCTACCTGTTAGGAATACAATATCCCCCTTTACTCTACGAGTGCCGGATATAAAAACACTAGATGCCATTAAAAGCTAGACTAGCCTATCGAGAGCGAAAACCTACCGACAATTATTATTTTCCATTTATGATTTATATTGAGTTTGTGCGGTTTAGCTGCGATGCTCCGATGAAGATCTCTTTCCAAATCAAGCTAATTCAAAATGTCCCATAGGGCCGCACTTAGCATTACCATTGAATAGCGTTTGTTGTAGCTTTTTATTTTAATACCCGATTTCTACAATAAATATACCTTATACGCGGTAACAGTATGACGGTAAAGACTATATTGTTTGTGGAGTGCATTAGCTTAGTATAGCAACACTCCTTCCGCATGGGACTCCCTTCTTTAAGATTCAAGAAACTGAAACAGCTGAAGCATAGAACAATCACGACTCTTTATGCAATAACAAAAAGAAAAGAACAATGCGTGATTCGTAATCCAATGGACTCTGGTTTTTAAGCCTGGAATTTGTAATTTATCGGCTGTCAATTTGGATTTAGTAACCAGAAAATTTAATTTTAAGTAAAATAAAATACATTTTGTTGTGCTAGTTCCATATTTTTATGGTTTTTAAATTACATTTTTAATTTTCAGTTTTATTTTAACATGCACTCAATTAGTGAATTTAGTACATTAAAGACCCTTTCTGTATTTTTCGCCTATTGTAAAGTCAGTCATGCCTTTTCCTGCAGTTCCACATGTACCGACCCCTACTCTGCCACTTACATTATCTGGAGAGGCAAATATACTTTTTGCATTCATTCCTTTTTTTTGATTCTTATTCGTAAAGTGAAGCCACTTATTTTTGTCCGATTCGCGCTCTTCTTCCAAATCCTTGAAACGCTGTTGCTTTTTTTGTTTGCGTTTTTTTAAATATTCCTTTTGATTGGGTCTATGACGCCTGTAAAAAATGTGTTAAAAACCAACTTTTCTGTGTTATAAATTAAATACTTGTTTGAGGGAAAAACTTCGTTGCGATTATTTCGTTCTCGTAACTCGTTGACGTGAATGGTTGAACGATTTTGATAGGCATCAAATATTACATTGGCGTCTCCGTTGCTTGATATACCTTCAATAGTTGCGTCGTAGTACTGACGATCCTCCTTCCATTTAGCTTGACACTTGTCTCCAATCTTCCAAGTCCTAGCAGCCGACACTAGTTTTTCTGCTTCTAAAAGAGCAGCTTCAATTTCGTCAAAATAGTTAGAGGACGCTGTTTTAGTTGATGACGGTTCCACATATGAGGACTTATTCTGTTCCTCTAGTTGAGTTTGTATCAGATCGCGAGTAAGGCATATAACTTCACCAAGATCACTTCTGAGTTTCAAGAGCTCGTAATTTTTTGGATCGGTTTGAAGAGCTGCTTCCACCTTAAAAATCAGAACATTAAATATTTTGTTATGAGACTAAGCTCCATGTGAGTACTAACAACCGAAATTAGTAACTTAAAATTCCAGTGGAATCCACTAAAAAGTTAGTTTCTTCCAATGTGACATACAAAATATTAGCTGTTAAATTACAAATAATAAGTTAAGTAGAATCAGCTGAACAAAATAAGCTGCGGCATGAAAAAGGCTGGATTTGTTGTTTTAATGATTATGAAAATAGTTTTAGTTTAATAAGCATGTTAATATTTCCTGTTAACCAACTGCGTTTAAATTTTTATACCCGTTACTCGTCGAGTAAAAGGGTATACTAAATTCGTTGAAAAGTATGTAACAGATAGAAGAAAGCGATTCCGACCCTATAAAGTATATATATTCTTGATCAGGATCAATAGCGAAGTCGATTGAACCATGTCCGTCTGTCCGTCCGTATGAACGCTGGGATCTCAGGAACTATAAGAGATAAGAAGCTGAGATTAAGCATGAAGATTGAGGTCCATACGCAGCGCAAGTTTATTTCCGCATCTTTCCAAACTGCCAACTAAAACCGCTAAAATATCGGGAACTATTAGAACTAGAAAGTTGAAATTCAGTATGTATAATCTTTGGATGCAAGTGCATCTTAGAACTTAGTAGTAGTAGTGGTACTATTATCCGGCCACTTCCACTCATGCTCCCACCAAGCTCAATAAAGAATACGTATTTAAAAGATGCGACTGCAATTTACCCCTAGTTTTCATCCGGCCACGCCTACAAACCGCGGAAAACTGGCGTCCATAATATAATAGTCTATATCTCCGTTTGACCTTGCATAACTTATTTTTGTCAATATATATCGATTTAACAAAGAACTTTCAAGTCGGAACATTATTTCGCTATATATGAAGAAATTTACGTTATAAGGCCTCATATGGGCAGTGACGTCACTATCAGTTACTCAATATGCTTTCTCCGACAATAGGTGATGCTTTGGGAATTTCCACTAGCAAAATGAATATTTTAAAATTGTGTAAAACAGAAACGGGTTTCTTATAGTCGCGGCACTCGACTATAGCTTTTCCTTTTTCTTTGATATCTTTTTAGTTTAGCAGGAATAACGACTAAAATTTTATATTTGGTAACTCCACGAAATAAGCTGCGATCCACTGTATGTATTATATCACTGCAAGGAACAAAAACCGACTCTACAATCACCAGATTTGAACCCCATAGAACATTTATGGGATATCATCCAGAAAAGGACAACATATCCTCGAAGGAATCCTTTAAATCCGCATTAATACCTGAATGGGATTCAATCGATGCTGACGAGACGAGAAACTTTATAAAAAGCATGTGTCGATGTTTACGACAAATAAATGTACAAATTTTCAAAGAAATGTACAAATAATTTTTATGCGTAAAAAAATGACTTTTTGTGTTATTAAGGAAATTTTCTAGTATTTAAGTTAAAACTTTTTAATTTTATGTTTAAAATATATTAATATGTTTAATATGTTTGTTATAATCAGAAATCAATTAGGGATAAATCTTGACTCCGACCCATTTCGTCCAATTACAGCAAAAAAAAAAGCAGCGAAACTATGTAACTAAACAACTTTGAGAATAGTACACGGAAGCTTGCTCCGAAGAACAGTTCAAACAAGAGGAAACCCTATAGTCGAGTGCCGCGACTATAAGATACCCGTTACTGTTTTACAAAATTTTAAAATATTATTTTGCTAGTGGAAATTCACAATGCGCCACCTATTGTCAGAGAAAGTATGTTGAGTATGCTTACAGTGACGTCACTGCCCATGTGAGGCCTTATAACTTAATTTCTTTATAAATAGCGAATGTTCCGATTTGAAAAATCTTTGGTAAATCGATAAATATTAACAGAAATAAGTTACACAAGGTCAAACGATGGCATTCATAATAATATTATAGACTCCACAGTTATCCGCGGTTTGTGGGCGTTAGAGTGGGCGTGGCCGGATGCAACTTCGTGGCAAGTTGCAGAGGAATCTCCTTAATACGTGTTCCTAAGCAAAATTGTGTAGCTTTTGTAGTTTTCGAGATTTTTGCATTTTTGGTTTTTCGGGTTTTGTGGGCGTTAGAGTGGGCTTGGCGT
Source organism: Drosophila eugracilis (assembly GCF_018153835.1). NCBI lineage: Eukaryota > Metazoa > Arthropoda > Insecta > Diptera > Drosophilidae > Drosophila > Drosophila eugracilis. The sequence continues at coordinate 33,525 of NW_024573917.1, read as the reverse complement.
GATCGGAAAAAACAATTCGCATTGGGAGCATCATAGAAACATACATGCTTAATCCGAACTTTCTATCTCTTATAGTTACCGAGATATCAGCTTTTCTAGATTACCCGAAAACATTTGTCTTTTGAGCCTTGTTGGCGTATGGGTGGGGGTGGGTGTGGCCGGATAGTAGTACCACTATAAGATGCGCTGCCATCTAAAGATTATACTTTCTGAATACTTTCTATCTGCAATAGTTCCTGAGATTTCAGCAATTTTAGTTTTTGCGATTTGTGGGCGTTAGAGTGGGCGTAGCAGGATGCTGTAATAAACTTGCGCTGTCCCGGGACCTCTAGAATCTTCATGCTTAATATCAACTTTGTATCTGCTATAGTTCCTGAGATCTCAGCGTTCATACGGACGGACGGACGGACGGACAGACGGACATGGCTCAATCGACTTCGCTATTGATCCTGATCAAGAATATATATACTTTATAGGGTCGCAAAAGCTTCCTTCTATCTGTTACATACTTTTTAACGAATCTAGTATACCCTTTTACTCTACGAGTAACGGGTATACAAAGAATCGCGGATTACCGTTGGATTCAGAAATGGAAGTCAAGAATGAAAGGTGATTTTTGTGCGTAAAAAAATCCGCAACTATTTAGAATTTTCCTTCACTTTTGGGACAATACGTCTCTCCTCGTGGTCATTAAAAATTGTGTTTGGAGCATCACGGCCCTTATCTGCCACCCGATTTTCGCAAAAAAGAGTTTGGGTTATGTATGGGTTTGTACTAGGGCTTGAGGCAACCATTTCTTGGGTTTTCCCATCCTTAAAATGTTTAAGGACTAATTCGCTTTGCTCAATAACTATTGACTATTATTCGTGGCGCCATAGTTTGAAAATCCTCGTTAATCAGTAATTTTTGGGTGCCCGCAGCCTCGAAAACTTATAAATATGTTAATATATTTTTACTAGTATTCGGAAAAAAAATTGGGGCAACAAGTAAATTTGGGGCCCCTCATATAGAGGACGCGAGCACTGTTCGATTATCGAACTTCGATACCTCGATCCGCGCGAATGCATGCAAATCGCGAAAACGACGTTTTTAATACTATTCATTGATTTAGATACTAAGAATTGTTGAAATGAAACGACAATATGTTATTTTGCACATCATCTAATAAAATTACAAAAAAAATGTAGAACTGTTTTATTTTGGGAGAATATTGTTCCATTTCAGGTAATTTCATGGTCCCCTGAAATCTTTGCTCAGGTAAGGCTTTTTCAGTGCCGAAAAAGTGGGCACCGCCCCACCTGCCCCATGCTAGCTACGGCCCTGAATATTCCCTATTAAAATACTGCGCTTAAATTTTTCTGTTATCTTTTTTGTTTAGCAGGAATAACGACTATAACTTTTTTATTCAACTGCACGAAATAAGAAGCGAGCCACTGTATGTACGTTTTGTTTTTTAAGAATCTTTTAAGTTTTTTTTATATATTGTAGCAGTTATGTGTGTGTACTTAAATATATATTTAAAGATTATAAACACCTGTTGCAATTGCAATTTGTAGTTTTGGAGGTCGTCCGCCATTTAATAATAATAATTTTTATAAGGGAATGCTAAGCGTAGAATAACAAATATTTTGTCAAATGTTGCACAATAAATATTTTGGAATAATAAATGAAACAGTGAAAAATACTCACAAAGGTCTTTCTTTCGAAACAGTTGGTAATAGGAGAGCTGTAAAGTTCCGATCACACTACTCCATATAATGCGTCCACTTTTACTGAACAAACATGTAAAAAATATGCACGAATATCACGAATCTATGAAACTATGGAAAATGAAGCGTTTTGGTTATTTGCGTTTGTTCTCTGAGGCGTTTTTAACATAATACGAATGATTATGATTACAGCTCGGAACCTATCGATGGAGATCATTTTGTAGCCAAAATTATTTTTTAAATTAAAAAAAGATTTCAGTTCCATAGAACATGTATAGAAAAGGACATAAGCTACAGATAAGGACAACATGTCCTCGAAGGAATCCGTAGAAACTGCATTAATAGCTAATTAGAAATGAATTGACGCTGACGGGACAAGCCAAACTAAAAAACTATTTTTGCTATTAAGGATTTTACCTAGTACTTAAGTTAAAACCTGTTAATTTTATGTTTCAAACATATGCTCGAAATGGATATAATTCATTTGAGAAATTAAATTTTAAATTCTGTTACATATTTTCTTAGATATTAAGAAATAAGCTTGCAACTTATGGGTGTACGAATAAATTATGTGCTGACTGTGTAGATAAGGACTTAAATTAAAATTAAAAGAGATATCATATAAAAACGAAAAAAAAACGCGAAATTTACGTTACTTCAATATTCGGTTTTTCGTAGGCAACTAAGAAATAACAACTTTATCAAGAAAACAAACTTGCCCTAATATTTGGTATGATTATTTTTTACGATATTGCTTAAGTGTTTCTGTTTGTTTTTTGATAATTTTTTTGGGTAATTGGTGCAAATTCCTCCCCACTCGCCTTGAGACCATTTTTAACTCCGATATTGACGATATCGGTGTCTTATATACACGGCGGTCTAGTGCCCCCAATGGCCATTCTCTCCGCCGACTGATTAAAATTTATATTTAACATTTTAAACTCCTTGTGTGAATATGCACCCCCAGATCATTAGACTTCCGCCGCCGTGGTTCCAGTTGGTCTTGGCTGTTATTTGTGTAACTCCGTATTTGGGTATCTTCTAACCGGCTGCGAAACTTCGAAGCTATCGATTATATCGATTTTTGTGCCGATCATTAAATAACAATTAATTTCAAATGTATACCTTAAATATATAAATTAAATTAAAATTATAAATTAAATTATACATTTAGAGTTTCAGGTCAAATTATTAAAACATATCTTTATAAAATACAAAATATTAGTAAGTAAAATATTAGTTCTTAATAAAGCCAATATAATTCAAGTCAAATGCTTTGACTGAGTTATTAACAAAAATATTACTCTATCCATGTATTTCTTTCTATGTATGCCTGAATCAAAGCAATAAATACATTTTTTATATACTTCTTTGAGATTCAGTAAATGTATCCATGGCACCAATAAACTCCACGTTAAGTTACTCTAGAATTTATATTTTTCAAAGAGATAGGAAAGGTAAGAACTCGATACCTCGATAGTGGCATAGATAGTTTCCCAACTCTAAGAGGAATTAATTAGCTATTTAGTTTTTCCAAAAATTTTACACAAAAAATAACACTTTATATTCAATCGAAAGCTTAATTAACAAGTAAAAAAACATAGACATAAAAAGAATAAAAAAAATCTGTCTGCTTTGTCTCTCTCTGAATCTCTCATAGTTCATGAGATTTTCGTTCATACGGACGGACGGACAGACGGACATGGCTATTGATTCTGATCAGGAATATATATACTTTATAGGGCTGGAAACGCTTCCTTCTACCTGTTACATCCTTTCAACGAACCTAGAATACCCTTTTACACCACGAGTAACGGGTATAAAAAATAACAAATTCGCTTATACAAACATAGTGGTGGTTAGACTAGTGGTTAATTTTGTTTGGTTATAAACATATGTAGTTTATTTATAATTGGCTCCCTGGTAAAATGATATTTAATATTTATATGGTTAGTTCTATTGTGACATTTAGGATTATTTGCTATGCTGATACAACCGTGGTTGTCCTCGAAAATATTTATTGGATCATTTATATTTAATTTCATTTCATTTGCTAATTTTGCTTTTTTACCCATAATGGTTCTCTTACACCTTCAAATAAGGCCATATATTCTCTTTTGGTAGACGAGCAGCTACAAATTTTTGTTTCATTGTAATTGAACAATTTTTGAACATCTTAAATATGTAACCTTGGTACTTCTTCTGCCAGTCTTATTTTCGTCCCAATGGGAATCAACATACCATATAATTTATTTATTTTATTATTTTCTTTAAAATTTGTTTCAAATGACATATTCAAATCGACTTTTTCTTTCAAATATCTTAAAAAACTCTTTTAAGACATTGCCATAATTCTTTGTTATTGCTGTTATTATATCGGCTTAAAATACTTATTGATGTGGTGTACTAACTGAATTACAATCTTTCATATTGAATTTTCTTAAACATTTTTAATATATGCAGAATGACTGAGACAAATTTCATCATCTTTTATATCAATTTTTATATCAATGAATGTAAATCAGACATTTGAAACCTATTTAAAAGATAAGTTTTAATTTCCGACATTCATTCGGTATCACTGGTAGCAATTACCACATCGTCAGCATATAATAGGATAACCTGTTGGGACATTCATATATAAAGGTATATAAAGGTTCTGCTTAGAATGCTGTTTTTACATCTAATGGTGGACTAATAATGTGTATTGATTTAAAAATGCTGTTGAGCAACTAAGCAACCCCACCTCCGTGAAGAACCCCTTTACTCAAATCTAAAGCCGCCAACTTTGAACCGGGGCGCATTATCCCGCTGGATCGGATCTCCATCCATGATTTTAACGCGGGATCGTCTGACCTCACCATCCATTCCAAAGGCCTCCTCCACGACGCCCTTCCGCCAGTCTCGACGCGGCACGGCTGGATCGCAAACGAAGACGATGTCTCCTCGACGAATCGGCTTCTCTTTGCGGCACCACTTCTCTCTCCGTATCAGCGTGGGCAGGTACTCCAAGACCCACTTCTTCCGGTTCCTCAACATCCTTGCTATGCGCCACTGCTTCCGCGTAGCTTCTTCCTTAACAAGGCCTCCATCCAGGCCGGGGGTATCCGGCGGGCAAGCTGCTATCTTGAGCAGATCATTTGGCGTAAGAGGGGCTTCCTGGTCCGCACTCACTGGCAAATGGGTGAGCGGACGCGAATTAACAATGTTCTACGCCTCTATTAGGAAACTCTCTAAGATGTGTTCATTCGGCGCCACCTCCTTCACTGTGTGACGAAGCACCCCCTTTAGGCACTGCACAATTCGCTTCCAGACTCCGCCCTCTGAAGGGTTCGCTGGGCAATTAAAAATCAATTCAATGCCCTTACTTGACAGTTCAGACTGGATCCTCACAGGTTCGAAGATCTCCGAAATTCTGAGCCAGTTCCAAATGAATCGCCTTGGTCGTCAGGTACTTAAACAAGGCCACCCACCGCTTCTCCTGGTGCCGAGCTACGGTCACTAGCAGTGGTCCAAAGTAGTCGAGGCCCTTCCTTTAGCAACGTTCAGATCATTCTCTGCGGCCCGCCTCTCGTCGGAAAACGCCTAATGATGTGCTTTAAGGACCAATAAATTCTCAGCTGCCTCACACTCAGCTACAGTGAGGCCATAGTTCTCAAGCTGATCTCGGTGTCCGCGGTATCGACGCGTGAACCTTAGGAACCAGGCCGTAGTCCTTAACTATCGCCTGTAGCTTGGGAATCACTGAAACGATATAAACGTGTCACTTGCCCTCTCACTCGGCATCTCCTCTTCATCTCTTCCATCCGCATCGTCGGCGGGCGCAGGTCCTGGCCAGTTGCCCGCTGGTCTCCTCAGAAATGCCGTTCCTCTCAACCAGCGCGACTCCTCACTTAGGTCGACGCTGGATTGCGACCGAGTCGCATTATCCGCCACGTTGTCGGCGGACGGTAGCCATCTCCATTGGCCCACCTTAGTCGACCCCAGAATCTCGGCTACTCTGTAGCATCGACGCTTGTTTTGTCTTTGCGCACACGAACCTCACTTGCACTGTTCCACTTTGTCCATTTCCTTACGCCAATCCATAAAGTCGTTGTGTATCTCCGCCGGTAGTGGCTCATCCCATGGGATCTTCCTTCTCCAGACCTCTCGCAACAATAACTTCGATGTTATCATCAGGCAACACAGAAATGCCAAGGGGTCAAACGACGACATGACCATACCCAAGAATTCCATTTTTGTGGCCATTCTCTTCCCATCGGACACAAATGGGGGCAACTTTATGGTATATCACTCGGAACCTGAAGTCGTCCGTAGCTGGCTGCCAACGCATTCCCAAAATCTTCCGCTCGGCCTCACCACATCCAATACTCTGGGCGTGATCGCTGAGTCCGAGCATCCTTTCTACTGTGGGCGAACTAGACGAGAACTTGGACAGCTCAAATCATGTATCTCCTTCAATCTGGTACATACTTCGATAGCTTCGCTCTCTGTGGCGAAGCTGTTCACATAGTCGTCCACGTAGTGTAAGTCCACAATGGCCTTGACTACTCGGGGATCAGAATCCAGGAATCGCTTGGCATTCTCAGTCTTCACATGATGCGCCGCGCTCAGTGAGCATGCAGCTCCACGCGTCATGACGCACATCTCATAAACGTCGGGGTCCCGTTGATCATTCCCATCACTCCACAGAAACCGTTGCGCACATCGGTCTTCGGGTCGGATCAGCACCTGGTGAAACATCTAATTGATGTCACTGCAGACTCCGATAGCACCTTTCCCGAAATGGAAAAGAATAGATGCCAAGGGCTTATAGCTTCTCCAACTCGTGCCGCTGCATCAAATACCAATAGTACCTTCCCCGGCTTGTTGGGGTTCTCAAATCCAAAATGTGGCAAGTACCATGTCTTATCGCTTTCCATAGCGATCTCCTGTCGTTTCAAGCACCTAGCGTACCTCTTGACGACATAATCCTTCATAATCCTTGAATCCTTGAATGCCCGTCTTGCTGTATTTTCTTCTCGATATTGATCAACCTATTTTACGCTATATCATAATTTCGTGGGAGCACAATGGTATCCTTCTTCCACAATAATCCCGTCTAGTATAGGTGGACAACTCGCAACGTAGTGTCCTCCAAGATCTGCTAAGCCCTCACGTCGTTGCTGGCTGTGAACGCTGCAGCCACCTTCACACCAAAGTTCTCGATCTCGAAGTTGTCCTCGACCATCCGTTCCACGTTATCATCTAACGACGTGGCTAGCAAGACCTCGGTGATGGCGTATCTCATCGTCATTCTACGGGCCCAAAAACAACCCATCCTAATTCAGTTGCGGCCGCGTACGGGCTGTCTCTGGGAAACCGTCTCGTTCTAAATGGCAATCCTAAATGCCCATGGTCCAACCCGATAAGCAGCTTCGGTACTGCATTCTCGTAGGACTTCATCGGTAATCGAGCGTGCTTGTTCACGCTCTTGACATCTCGTCTGTGCAGGCTCTGCATCGGCAAACTCAAATTCGAAACGGCATACACATTTCTCAGGACATGTCGGGAGCACTTTCCTGCTCCACTAATCTGTAGACGTACCACCCCCTCTTGTGGCCCTACCTCCGAACCATTGAATATACGAGGTGTGTTCAAAAAGTAAGGTGACTCTTCAAATTTCGCGAATTTCAAATTTTTCGATTATCGAAACCTTTTAGAAGTTATACGACGTGTGTTCAAAAAGTAAGGTGACTTTTCAAATTTCAAATTTTTCAAATTTTTCGATTATCTTCAGTTTTGGGAACAAGAAAAAGTCACATGGGGCCAAATCCGGTGAATATGGTGGCTGAGGCATTATTGTGGTGTTGTTTTTGGCCAAAAAATCCAAATCCTTTGATCCATATTTTTCGATAGCAAAAAATCGCCGAGCTCGCAAAACAACTTGTAACTTTACGCCTCTCACAACCAAACAAAAGAGGATGTTCCATTGAAACTTGGTACAGATGTTAGGGAAGAGTGTACCAATATAACAAAACAAAAAAATCGATAATCGAAAAATTTGAAATTCGCGAAATTTGAAGAGTCACCTTACTTTTTGAACACACCTCGTACAGCTGACGACGTACTCATTGTGCGCCTAGCTCTGCAACCAGCTCGTTGTCGACCATCGTCACCGAAAAACCTTCATCCAGGAGCGCGTTTGTATCCACCTGCTTCCCACCTCCGTATAGCGTCACCGGTAATACACGGAACAGTAGTCGTTCACGGTCCACGGATGACGATGGTCCTTCATTCATTTGGACGCCTTCTCTCGGCCCTACTGCCTGTCGACCCGCTTCGCAAGCACATAAAACATAAGCGAGCCTCCGCCTCTCTGTAGGTGTGACATCAATGAATCGTTGGCTGTCCCAAACTGCATGTTGTCCAGGTCCCCCACATATTGGGCAACCTCTGAGGCAGCTCTCCTGTTGCTCTTCCTGCTCACGGTCGATGCTAACATGAAGCAATCGACGCCTTGGCTCCTTTCCATCGATTTCGCTAAGTCTGTCAGCCACGAACTAAAGTCCACAATAGTCGGAAAGGGCTGAATAGCTGCAGCATACCTTGCCCACTCCACTCGTTTACTTATCGGAAGCTTGGCCACAAGGTCTTCCATGAGGGTATTACCCAGATGCTGCTCTGCCCTCGCCGACTGCAAGAAGACCTTAAGGTTAGTCACATGCGTGGCTAATGCATCGAGCTTTACCAAATTGTGTTCCGTAACTGGGGGCACATCTCGGATGCTGTTGAGCTGGTTGCGTATTAGTGGCTCCGGTCAGCCATATCTCAAACGCAGCTGCTCCATTATTGCATTCACATTGCTGGGGTGAACCAACAACGACTTCCCTGTCATCCTTTAATGCCTTCAGTAACCTCAGGTTGTTCTCCAAGTCCGTACAACCATACGCTTGCGTCGTTTTCGTAAACGTGCAAGAGAACATGGGCAAATCCTCTGGCTTCCCACCAAGCGTAGACAGTTCAGGAAGCTTTCGTGGCGCCCAGCTTGTAGTTTCTCCAATAGTCGTCGTCTAAGCACAGTCTCCAGGAGAAGGCGCTCGTACAGATGTTGTTGTTGAGAGCCGCTCGAAAATGGCGGTCTCGCCGCATGACAAACTTGTTGGGTTAGGTATGTTCAGGCCAATCGTAAATGGCGGCTGACCTACCCCAACCTCACTACGCTACATATTAACGCTCTCCAAATCCTTCTCCAGCTCGGCAATCTTCTCCAAGAGGTCGGCCATCTTTGGTTTCTTGGCGGCTCCAGTACCTGCCGGTTGAGCAGATGACACCGGGGCTTCACTGCCTCGGCCGCTATCCTGCGACGTCCCTGCACTCGATTGCCAGACCAACGCGCTGCCATCCAGTTGCGGCATCACTATATCCTGTTCATCGTTCAAACGGGGACTCCTTCTGGGCGAATGCTGCATCATCTCGTCAAGGGTGCACTTTCTTCGCCAGTCGCCTGACTGCGAATAAAAGCTTCTGTGGTCACTCGGGTGGGAGTTGCCTTTAAAACACGTCGGCGATACGGCAACCCGCCTTTAATACACAAGCCACTAGTGTATATTTCACTCAAAAACGCATAAATGTATTATCGTGCGTATGAATGTTTTATTCTAGTGGGGAATCCTAATACAAAGACCGCTTACCGCAGTATAACCTCCCACACTCCATGGCTTTTGAAGACAAACTCACCACGAGCGCGCCGTATTTATCTATCTAGTGTGCCTGATTTCTTCACGAGAACACAATACCAAAATTTCCATACTAAATACTACCAAGCTCATTGGAACGCGACTCGTACATGCAGGCATTCCCCTTAGCAGTGTTGCACTCCTTGTTTTCTTGTCCAGATGGTTCTTCAGATCCTCATTCTCCTCCCACAGACTCTTGGTATCGGGCACGATCCCTGGCCGTATTATCAAGAAGACGTCGCGTCTCACGCAGCTCAGCCTCGAACATGTTTTTGATATTGGTCGTCTCGCGGGTGACCGTGTCTCTGCTGATCTGGTATCTCCATCACTCTGGTACATCTGGGGGATCCGAATCCAGGAATCGCTTAGCATTCTCAGTCTCCACATGATGAGCCGCGCTCGGTGAGCATGCAGCTCCAAACGTCATCACGCACATCTCTTAAACGTTGGGGTCCCGTCTCTCCACAGAAACCGGTGCGCACATCTGTCTTCTGGTCGGATCAGCAGCTGGTGAAACATCTAATTGATGTGACTGCAGACTCCGACAGCACCCTTCCCGAAATGGAAAAGAATAGATGCCGAGGGCTTATAGCTTCTCCAACTCGTGCCGCTGCATCAAATACCAATAGTACCTACCCCGGCTTGTTGGGGTTATCCACTCCAAAATGTGGCAAGTACCATGTCTTATCGCTTCCCATAGCGATCTCCTGTCGTTCCAAGCACCTAGCGTATCTCTTGACGACGTAATCCTTCATAATCTGTAGTATGCACATATATCGAATACCCACTGTACCGAGAGTACTTAAAGGGTGCACACTGTAACACTTTGTTGCAGTGTTTACATAATCCAAAGTCCCGGTCATAAACCCTAAGTGGCCAAAATACGAACCGATCGTTCTGGCTTAGCCCGCACACAGTGCTAGTGTCAGCATAATCGTAACAAACGGTCAGCATATGCATACCCCTCGCGCCTCCACTTGAGAGCGCATAACAACGTATATTATTATATTCCTTTATACATAAGTACATAGCCGTCTCTCTGCCGCCGCCTGCGAGCAGCGTAGCTACGAGACTTAGCCTTACTTAGACTTAAGAAATATTGTAAAAGACAGAGACATTTTGATCGTTGGAGCGGCACCTCAGCTGCTCCTTCCAAATAAAAACCAACCAAACTTAACCCTTGGGTATAATCCTTTATCGCATGGCGACCGTGACAGCGATGGAAGGACATCATGAACATGAAAAATAAATCGACAAAAAATCTGAGTGAGTAGAGTGAAAGCAATAGGCAATCGCGGAGGAGTTGCGGAAAAAATAAAAAAAAGAGTAGCACACCTAAAGTGGCTACTCTACGTTAACACTCCACCTCCCGCGTGGGCTACAGCCCAAAAACTTCAATCAGAACTAGATTTTCTGAAAGAAAAATTAATGATTAACAAAAATAAATGCCCAAAGATTGCCGTCACTCACTCAGTACCGATAAGGAAAATTAATGAAAAAATAATAACAAAACCTCCATCACCCAAGCCATTACCGAAACTAAAAAAGACGTGCCCGAAGGATTGCCCTGGACCACTGGACAGCCCCCACTGCAACCACACCTGTTCGAGGACCGGCACCGGTAACGCCTGAGTCCAAAAGGCCCCGGACAGCAGCAGCAGAAAATAGAGTGCGGGAATACGCCCCCTCCTGCGCCACCGAGGCAACGTCAGCGTAGCCAAACCGGCGACGACCAGCTGACGTGGAAAAAAAAGGAAATCAACTGAGCAGAAAAATTTTTTTTAACCCATGCACTGCGTTGCATAATTTTTTTTGATTGCACTGCGATGCATATTTTTTTTATATAATATAATATTTTTTGAAAAATTGAGCGGAACCTCTTTTGCCCAATTTGAAAGTACGGCCCGTATAGCTGTACAAATAATAGGTAGGAAAAGATGTTAGATAAAAACTCAGATATAAAAAAATAAATTTTAATTTAATGAGAAGTAATAGCATAAGTAAAACAGATCAAATAAATGATTCCGACTATTACTTCCCAGAAAAATTAAGTAACATTACCAAATATGACTCAGAGAAAAATAAAACAGAAATTGAAAAAATAAAAATATATTCAACATCTAAAATGGGTTTAGTAGACACAAAAGTTGTAGATTCCACGGCAAATGTCGTTAATAAAATCGAATCCGAAAAAATCGATCTTCAAACAATTACATTATTGTTAATAATAATCGTTGTTATAATGTTAGCAAGCGTATTGCTAAAATTATATAAATTACACAACAAATGTTTAAAGAAAAAATTTCAGAGTCAAGCAAATGACCTGGACAAAATCTAAAATAAAAAACCCAGAAAAAACAAAAATTATTATACACAAATGTAAACACCTAAAGTCTAAGAAAATGAGATATTATATATATTATTATTAAAATATATTACGTAATTCTCTTTACAAAAGTATGGCTAAACTAAAGGCATGAATTGGAACAAATTGTACGAAGAGTTATCAATAATTAAAAATAATTTTGACAGATCGTACAAGTCTCTAACTCAGAATAGACCCATTCAAAAGAACACGGTTAGAAAGCACGTTGAAATATTAGTAGAGTGCTTTAATGAATTATGCTAATACATGATCATAGGGAAAGATTACATCAAGATCATTGGTCTTATACCAGTTTTTGACTGTAAGGCTGAAAATTTAACAAGTTTCATTGATGCTTTACAAATAATACAATCAATAAAAGGCGAGCACGAAGAATTAGCTATTTCCATTATTAAAACAAAGCTAAAAGGTGTCGCCAGGAATCTAATCGGTAATGAAACAACAATTACTGAGGTGATTGCCAGACTAAGAAGCAACGTCAAAGGCGAAACTGTTGAGGTATTATCAGCGAAGCTGATGAATCTACAGCAGCGCAATAAAACTGCTAACCAATACACACAAGAAATTGGGGAGATGACGAAAGCCTTTGGAGGTGCATATATATCAGATGTTTTATCTTTAGAGCTAGCCAGGAATGATTCCATGCAGCATGCAGTTAAAGCAATGACTAAAAACTGCACAATCGATAAGGTAAAACTTATCATGCAAGCTGGCACATTCAGTACTATGAACGAAGCCGTTTCCAAATTTGTTAATAGTTGCACTGAAGCAACTGGGCAGTCAAACACTGTCCTATATTATAAGAATTATCCACATCGCGGCTCAAATCACGGACGTGGCAGTTATAGAGGTAGTTTTCGTGGTAATCACAATAGCTACAACAACGGTAATTATAACAACAATTATCAGAATAACAATAGAGGGCGAGGCCCATATAGAGGAAACTATAGAGGCAGTGGTAACTCGAACCGAGGCCACAATAGCAATAACCAAGGCAATGTAAGAAAGTTGAACTTAATTCAAAAGCAGACAGTGTATTAATTCCAAATCAGGAAATTCAACATGGTATTTACGTTGCAAATACAATAGCAACATCCAATAATGCCTTCATAAGACTATTAAACACAACAAATACCGACCAAGTAGTGAGTCCCGGTCATAAACCCTAAGTGGCCGAAATGCGAACCGATCGTTCTGGCTTAGCCCGCACACAGTGCTAGTGTCAGCATAATCGTATCAAACGGTCAGCATATGCACACCCCTCGCGCCTCCACTTGAGAGCGCATAACAACGTATATTATTATATTCCTTTATACATAAGTACATAGCCGTCTCTCTGCCGCCGCCTGCGAGCAGCGCAGCTACGAGACTTAGCCTTACTTAGACTTAAGAAATATTGTAAAAGACAGAGACATTTTGATCGTTGGAGCGACACCTCAGCTGCTCCTTCCAAATAAAACCCAACCAAACTTAACCCTTGGGTATAATCCTTTATCATAAATCCTTGAATCCTTGAATGCCCGTCTTGCTTTATTTTCTTCTCGATATTGGTCAACCTATTTTACGCCATATCATAATTTCGTGGGAGCACAATGGTATCCTTCTTCCACAATAATCCCGTCTGGTATCGGTGGCCAACTCGCAACGTAGTGTCCTCCAAGATCTGCTAAGCCCTCACGTCGTCGCTGCCTGCGAACCCTGGAGCCGAATTCACACCAAAGTTCTCGATCTCGAAGTAGTCCTCGACCATCCGTTCCACGTTATCATCCAACGACGTGGCTAGCAAGACCTCGGTGATGGCGTATCTCATAGTCATTCTCATAGTCATTCCCATAAACAACCCATCCTATTTTAGTTGCGGCCGCGTACGGGCCCTCTCTGGGAAACCGTCTTGTTCTCAATGGCAATCCTAAATGCCCACGGTCCAATCCGATAAGCAGCTTCGGTACTGCATTCTCGTAGGACTTCATCCGCTATACGGATGGGAAGCAGGTGGATACAAACGCGCTCCTGGATGAAGGTTCTTCGGTGACGATGGTCGACAACGAGCTGGTTGCAGAGCTAGGCGTACAATGAGTACGTCGTCAGCTGAATATTCAATGGTTCGGAGGTAGGGCCACAAGGAGGAGAGCGAGATCGATACCAAGAGTCTGTGTATTAAGTATGGAAATTTAGGTATTGTATCCTCGTGAAGAAATCGGGCACATTAGATAAATAAATATGGCGCGCTCGTGGTGAGTTTGTCGTCAAAAGCCATGGAGTGTGGGAGGTTATACTGCGGTAAGCGGTCTTTGTATTAGGATTCCCCCACTAGAATTGTTGGCGAATTAAGTGGACTGTATTTCTTTTTTCTAGGATTCGAGCTTATTTCTTAATTATGAGCGGGCTTACAAAATGTTAAGCGGGGCAGGTTGCGAGCGGTTGCGAGCGAGTACAAAACTATATATTAAGCGGGGCAGGTTGCAAGCGGTTGCGATCGAGTCAAAAACTATATATTAAGAGGGGCAAGTTGCAAGCGGTTGCGAGTGAGTCAAAAACTATACAATAACTGCCGAAAAAACGTGCAGAAAAGATAATGCAGAAAAACGCGTGATACTGAAACACTATTACAAATTTACTGCAATTTCGTCTATGCGTGTGAGCTTCAAGCTTTGAGACCAAAAACAAAACAATGATGTGCATTTAACTAGATGCGATTAGAACAACAATACAACGATGAGCATTTAACTAGGCGCTGTTTGACAATAATACAATAATGATAAATGACTGATCTATTCTTTAACATACCGGCCCCTGAACGACGGTTCAGTTCAAAGGAAGAACAAATTCCTAATGGGGCGCTTGTAGATACCTCTGGCAGTTTTAACGGTGACCACACGGACCCTCTGATCCTGCCCAGGATGAAGTTGTACTACTCGTCCCAACACAAGATGGCTATCTCTAGCAGGAAGAGTATAAGTCACAGTAGCGTGGAGAAGGCCCACGCTGTTTCAATATACCAATGCAGACGCTCGTGCGGTGATTCATGGACCAGGGAAATACTGTGCAGAAGGCTATCTGCAATCCCTGTGGTACACTTGTGTCGGGATCCAGTTGGACTTCTACCATTGCCACCATGGCAAATACTGAGAGCAGTGCTGATATCTTACTGGAAGCCTTCGCGCGACTCAGCTGAAGTTTCCTCCAGGATAGATACGTGGGCGAGTGGAGATCCTCGCCAGACTGTGACATGCTGCTGCTGACGGTGCGGTGATGTCCGCGCGCTGCTGAAAGCGGTAGAATGGATTCTGTTGGTAGGTAGGTAACTGAAAGGGCGGCGGCTGGGCCGCCAATGAGGGCGATGCTATGGAGGATAGTGGTGCGAGTGCATATATATATTTTTGCATATGATCGCCCTAGTCGTCTGTTGCCGCTGTGAGTGTAGCCGCCACCGTATAGGCATCGACACTGGCCGCCAATCTGGCAGTGGCATGCAGAGCGCTCGCCAAGGCCGAAGGTTGCTGCCGAATCCCCCTGCGGTTCGGCTTCGGATGCACCTGTTCCATGTCCATAAAAGAGCGAGCTAGGGAATCCAAATCTTCGTAAGCGTGGTGTTCTTGTGCGCTCGCCAAGGCCGAAGGTTGCTGCCGAATCCCCTTGCGGTTCGGCTTCGGATGCACCTGTTCCATGTCCATAAAAGAGCGAGCTAGGGAATCCAAATCTTCGTAAGCGTGGTGTACTTGTGCTTTCGTAAATGGTTCGCAACAATCAATATAGCTGCCTGTAATAACCCAACCAAAATTAGTATGTAGTACAATGGGGTATTCAATACCAAACTTTGGTGATGTCCAGTATAGATGTTCCACAGTTGATCAGCGCCTAAAATAATGTCGATTTTTCCCGGTGATCCAAACGTCGGGTCAGCTAACGGTTAGTTGTTAATTTTTGGTCCAGACAGAAGCGGTGGATTTGACCTGCTGAGCGGGAATCAAAGAAGTCAGAGAACTCATAATTAGGCCAGAGACCTCCAATGAGGCAGTCGTAGTCCTTGAAAGCAAAGTGAAGCTAGCGCGACCTCGGCTAACTCCAGCCGGGTTAGCACCTAATCCAACAACTGAGATGCGAGCATGCGTGCGTGGAATTCCAATCCGTTGGATAAACGACTCAGCTACCATTATTGTTGATCCAATGACGAGCAATATCCTACATGAGGTCTTGTTGCCACATGTGTTAATTACATTGGCTAGAATAGTTGGCAGTAGAGCTTGATTGTTGGCCCTCTCCACAGTATGATGGCAGCAGCAGTATTCATACCAACATCAGGATCAATCGAAGGAAATATATTAACCTCAGATGCAGACATATGGGCGGAGCCAACGGAATCGATCTAGTCTCTTCCGGGTGGACTAGCGTGTGATGCTTAGCATTGCACTGACGGCAAGTGTTCGAAGTCCCAGTAGCGTGGAGAAGGCCCACGCTGATTCAATATACCAATGCAGACGCTCGTGCGGAGATTCATGGACCAGGGAAATACTGTGCAGATTACACATCGTCTCGATGTTTGGCAGGATACAGGTGCTGATCATCAGGGCCAGCATGTGCACCGCCACCAGGAGGGTGGTGCAGATGGCGAAGGCTATCTGCAATCCCTGTGGTACACTTGTGTCGGGATCCAGTTGCACTTCCACCATTGCAGCCATGGCAAATCCTGAGAGCAGGGCTGATATCTTACTGGAAGCCTTGGCCCGACTCAGCTAAAAGTTTCCTCCAGGATAGATACGTGGGCAAGTGGAGATCCTCGCCGGACTGCGACATGCTGCTGCTGGCGGTGCGGTGATGTCCGCGCGGCTGAAAGCGGTAGGATGGATTCTGTTGGTAGGTAGGCAACTGAAAGGGCGACGGGTGGGTCGCCAATGAGGGCGATGCTATGGAAGATAGTGGTGCGGGTGATCGTAGTGGCGCTATTGGTGCTACTGCTGAAGATGCTGCCGCTGAAGCTGCTATCGTTGAAGCCGCGAACGCTGGCGAGCCGTCTCGTTTGCGGCGAATTTGAATTGAACTGGCTGTGATAGAGGTACCGCGACGACCCAAGAAAATCGATCCCTCTGAGATTGCCCAGTTGGTGAGCGGGCAGCTGTGTGGTCTGGTGGGACTGGTGGTTAGTATGTAGTACAATGGGGTATTCAATACCAAACATTTGGTGATGTCCAGTATAGATGTTCCACAGTTGATTAGCGCCTAAAATAACGTCGATTTTTCCCGGTGATCCAAACGTCGGGTCAGCTAACGGTAAGTTGTGAATTTTGGTCCAGACAAAAGCGGTGGATTTGACCTGCTGAGCGGAAATCAAATAAGTCAGAGAATTCATAATTAGCTCAGAGAAGCTAGCGCGACCTCGGCTAACTCCAGCCGGGCTAGCACTTAATCCAACAACTGAGATGCGAGCATGCGTGCGAGGAATTCCAATCCGTTGGATAAACGACTCAGCTACCATGGTTATTGTTGATCCAGAGTCGAGCAATATCCTAGATGAGGTCTTGTTGCCACATGTGTCAATTACATTGGCTAGAAAAGTTGACAGTAGGGCTTGATTGTTGGCCCTCTCCACAGTATGATGGCTGACAGCAGCAGTATTCATACCAACATCAGGTTCAATCGATGGAAATATATTAACCTCAGCTGCAGACATATGGGTGGAGGCCAACGGAATCGATCTAGTCTCTTCCGGGTGGACTAGCGTGTGATGCTTAGCATTGCACTGACGGCAGGTGTTCGAAGTCCCAGTAGCGTGGAGAAGGCCCACGTTGTTTCAATATACCAATGCAGACGCTCGTGCGGAGATTCATGGACCAGGGAAATACTGTGCAGATTACACACCGTCTCGATGTTTGGCAGGATACAGGTGCTGATCATCAGGGCCAGCATGTGCACCGCCACCAGGAGGGTGGTGCAGATGGCGAAGGCTATCTGCAATCCCTGTGGTACACTTGTGTCGGGATCCAGTTGCACTTCCACCATTGCAGCCATGGCAAATCCTGAGAGCAGGGCTGATATCTTACTGGAAGCCTTGGCCCGACTCAGCTAAAGTTTCCTCCAGGATAGATACGTGGGCGAGTGGAGATCCTCGCCGGACTGCGACATGCTGCTGCTGGCGGTGCGGTGATGTCTGCGCGGCTGAAAGCGGTAGGATGGATTCTGTTAGTAGGTAGGCAAATTAAAGGGCGACGGCTGGGTCGCCAATGAGGGCGATGCTATGGAAGATAGTGGTGCGAGTGATCGTAGTGGCGCTATTGGTGCTACTGCTGAAGATGCTGCCGCTGAAGCTGCTATCGTTGAAGCCGCGAACGCTGGCGAGCCGTCTCGTTTGCGGCGAATTTGAATTGAACTGGCTGTGATAGAGGTACCGCGACGACCCAAGAAAATCGATCGCTCTGAGATTGCCCAGTTGGTGAGCGGGCAGCTGTGTGGTCTGGTGGGACTGGTGGGCCTGTTGGTGGATTTGACTGAGGATCGGATTTTGGCGCATATGATCGCCGTAGTCGCCGGTTGCCGCTGTGAGTGTAGCCGCCGCCGTATAGGCATCGACACTGGCCGCCAATCTGGCAGTGGCATGCAGAGCGCTCGCCAAGGCCGAAGGTTGCTGCCATGTCCATAAAAGAGCGAGCTAGGGAATCCAAATCATCGTAAGCGTGGTGTACTTGTGCTTTCGTAATCGGTTCGCCACAATCATTATAGCTGCCTGTAATAACCCAACCAAAATTAGTATGTAGTACAATGGGGTATTCAATACCAAACATTTGGTGATATCCAGTATAGATGTTCCACAGTTGATCAGCGCCTAAAATAACGTCGATTTTTCCCGGTGATCCAAACGTCGGGTCAGCTAACGGTAAGTTGTGAATTTTGGTCCAGACAAAAGCGGTGGATTTGAGCTGCTGAGAGGGAATCAAAGAAGTCAGAGAACTCATAATTAGGCCAGAGAAGCTAGCGCGACCTCGGCTAACTCCAGCCGGGTTAGCACCTAATCCGACAACTGAGATGCGAGCATGCGTGCGTGGAATTCCAATCCGTTGGATAAACGACTCAGCTACCATTATTGTTGATCCAATGACGAGCAATATCCTACATGAGGTCTTGTTGCCACATGTGTTAATTACATTGGCTAGAATAGTTGGCAGTAGAGCTTGATTGTTGGCCCTCTCCACAGTATGATGGCAGCAGCAGTATTCATACCAACATCAGGATCAATCGAAGGAAATATATTAACCTCAGATGCAGACATATGGGCGGAGGCCAACGGAATCGATCTAGTGCATTTCGGGTGGACTAGCGTGTGATGCTTAGCGTTGCACTGACGGCAAGTGTTTGAAGTCCCAGTAGCGTGGAGAAGGCCCACGCTGTTTCAATATACCAATGCAGACGCTCGTGGACCAGGGAAATACTGTGCAGATTACACACCGTCTCGATGTTTGGCAGGATACAGGTGCTGATCATCAGGGCCAGCATGTGCACCGCCACCAGGAGGGTGGTGCAAATGGCGAAGGCTATCTGCAATCCCTGTGGTACACTTGTGTCGGGATCCAGTTGCACTTCTACCATTGCCACCATGGCAAATCCTGAGAGCAGGGCTGATATCTTACTGAAAGCCTTCGCGCGACTCAGCTGAAGTTTCCTCCAGGATAGATACGTGGGCGAGTGGAGATCCTCGCCGACATGCTGCTGCTGGCGATGCGGTGATGTACGCGCGGCTGAAAGCGGTAGGATGGATTCTGTTGGTAGGTAGGCAACTGAAAGGGCGGCGGCTGGGCCGCCAATGAGGGCGATGCTATGGAGGATAGTGGGGCGAGTGCATATATATATTTTTGCATATGATCGCCCTAGTCGTCTGTTGCCGCTGTGAGTGTAGCCGCCACCGTATAGGCATCGACACTGGCCGCCAATCTGGCAGTGGCATGCAGAGCGCTCGCCAAGGCCGAAGGTTGCTGCCGAATCCCCTTGCGGTTCGGCTGCGGATGCAGCTAGGGAATCCAAATCTTCGTAAGCGTGGTGTACTTGTGCTTTCGTAAATGGTTCGCCACAATCATTATAGCTGCCTGTAATAACCAAAATTAGTATGTAGTGGAATGGTGTATTCAATACCAAACTTTTGGTGATGTCCAGTATAGATTTTTCACAGTGGATCAGCGCCTAAAATAACGTCGATTTTTCCCGGTGATCCAAACGTCGGGTCAGCTAACGGTAAGTTGTGAATTTTGGTCCAGACAGAAGCGGTGGACTTGAGCTGCTGAGAGGGAATCAAAGAAGTCAGAGAATTCATAATTAGGCCAGAGAAGCTAGCGCGACCTCGGCTAACTCCAGCCGGGTTAGCACCTAATCCGACAACTGAGATGCGAGCATGCGTGCGTGGAATTCCAATCCGTTGGATAAACGACTCAGCTACCATTATTGTTGATCCAATGACGAGCAATATCCTACATGAGGTCTTGTTGCCACATGTGTCAATTACATTGGTTAGAAAAGTTGGCAGTAGGGCTTGATTGTTGGCCCTCTCCACAGTATGATGGCAGCAGCAGTATTCATACCAACATCAGGATCAATCGAAGGAAATATATTAACCTCAGATGCAGACATATGGGCGAAGGCCAACGGAATCGATCTAGTCTCTTCCGGGTGGACTAGCGTGTGATGCTTAGCGTTGCACTGACGGCAAGTGTTCGAAGCCCCAGTAGCGTGGAGAAGGCTCACGCTGTTTCAATATACCAATGCAGACACTCGTGCGGAGATTCATGGACCAGGGAAATACTGTGCAGATTACACATCGTCTCGATGTTTGGCAGGATACAGGTGCTGATCATCAGGGCCAGCATGTGCACCGCCACCAGGAGGGTGGTGCAGATGGCGAAGGCTATCTGCAATCCCTGTGGTACACTTGTGTCGGGATCCAGTTGCACTTCTACCATTGCCACCAAGGCAAATCCTGAGAGCAGGGCTGATATCTTACTGGAAGCTTTCGCGCGACTCAGCTGAAGTTTAATCCAGGATAGATACGTGGGCGAGTGGAGATCCTCGCCGACATGCTGCTGCTGGCGGTGCGGTGATGTCCGCGCGGCTGAAAGGCAACTGAATGGGCGCCGGCTGGGCCGCCAATGAGGGCGATGCTATGGAGGATAGTGGTTCGAGTAATCCTAGTAGCGCTATTGGTGCTATTGCTGAAGCTGCTGCCGCTGAAGCTGCTATCGCTGAAGCCGCGAACGCTGGCGAGCCGTCTCGTTTGCGGCGAATTTGAATTGAACTGGCTGTGATAGAGGTACCGCGACGACCCAAGAAAATCGATCCCTCTGAGATTGCCCAGTTGGTGAGCGGGCAGCTGTGTGGTCTGGTGGGACTGGTGGTTAGTATGTAGTACAATGGGGTATTCAATACCAAACATTTGGTGATGTCCAGTATAGATGTTCCACAGTTGATTAGCGCCTAAAATAACGTCGATTTTTCCCGGTGATCCAAACGTCGGGTCAGCTAACGGTAAGTTGTGAATTTTGGTCCAGACAGAAGCGGTGGATTTGACCTGCTGAGCGGGAATCAAAGAAGTCAGAGAATTCATAATTAGCTCAGAGAAGCTAGCGCGACCTCGTCTAACTCCAGCCGGGTTAGCACCTAATCCAACAACTGAGATGCAAGCATGCGTGCGTGGAATTCCAATCCGTTGGATAAACGACTCAGCTACCATGGTTATTGTTGATCCAGTGTCGAGCAATATCCTACATGAGGTCTTGTTGCCACATGTGTCAATTACATTGGTTAGAAAAGTTGGCAGTAGGGCTTGATTGTTGGCCCTCTCCACAGTATGATGGCTGACAGCAGCAGTATTCATACCAACATCAGGATCAATCGATGGAAATATATTAACCTCAGCTGCAGACATATGGACGGAGCCAACGGAATCGATCTAGTCTCTTCCGGGTGGACTAGCGTGTGATGCTTAGCGTTGCACTGACGGCAAGTGTTCGAAGTCCCAGTAGCGTGGAGAAGGCCCACGCTGATTCAATATACCAATGCAGACGCTCGTGCGGAGATTCATGGACCAGGGAAATACTGTGCAGATTACACATCGTCTCGATGTTTGGCAGGATACAGGTGCTGATCATCAGGGCCAGCATGTGCACCGCCACCAGGAGGGTGGTGCAGATGGCGAAGGCTATCTGCAATCCCTGTGGTACACTTGTGTCGGGATCCAGTTGCACTTCTACCATTGCCACCATGGCAAATCCTGAGAGCAGGGCTGATATCTTACTGAAAGCCTTCGCGCGACTCAGCTGAAGTTTCCTCCAGGATAGATACGTGGGCGAGTGGAGATCCTCGCCGACATGCTGCTGCTGGCGATGCGGTGATGTACGCGCGGCTGAAAGCGGTAGGATGGATTCTGTTGGTAGGTAGGCAACTGAAAGGGCGGCGGCTGGGCCGCCAATGAGGGCGATGCTATGGAGGATGGTGGTGCGAGTGCATATATATATTTTTGCATATGATCGCCCTAGTCGTCTGTTGCCGCTGTGAGTGTAGCCGCCACCGTATAGGCATCGACACTGGCCGCCAATCTGGCAGTGGCATGCAGAGCGCTCGCCAAGGCCGAAGGTTGCTGCCGAATCCCCTTGCGGTTCGGCTGCGGATGCAGCTAGGGAATCCAAATCTTCGTAAGCGTGGTGTACTTGTGCTTTCGTAAATGGTTCGCCACAATCATTATAGCTGCCTGTAATAACCAAAATTAGTATGTAGTGGAATGGTGTATTCAATACCAAACTTTTGGTGATGTCCAGTATAGATTTTTCACAGTGGATCAGCGCCTAAAATAACGTCGATTTTTCCCGGTGATCCAAACGTCGGGTCAGCTAACGGTAAGTTGTGAATTTTGGTCCAGACACAAGCGGTGGACTTGAGCTGCTGAGAGGGAATCAAAGAAGTCAGAGAATTCATAATTAGGCCAGAGAAGCTAGCGCGACCTCGGCTAACTCCAGCCGGGTTAGCACCTAATCCGACAACTGAGATGCGAGCATGCGTGCGTGGAATTCCAATCCGTTGGATAAACGACTCAGCTACCATTATTGTTGATCCAATGACGAGCAATATCCTACATGAGGTCTTGTTGCCACATGTGTCAATTACATTGGTTAGAAAAGTTGGCAGTAGGGCTTGATTGTTGGCCCTCTCCACAGTATGATGGCAGCAGCAGTATTCATACCAACATCAGGATCAATCGAAGGAAATATATTAACCTCAGATGCAGACATATGGGCGAAGGCCAACGGAATCGATCTAGTCTCTTCCGGGTGGACTAGCGTGTGATGCTTAGCGTTGCACTGACGGCAAGTGTTCGAAGCCCCAGTAGCGTGGAGAAGGCTCACGCTGTTTCAATATACCAATGCAGACACTCGTGCGGAGATTCATGGACCAGGGAAATACTGTGCAGATTACACATCGTCTCGATGTTTGGCAGGATACAGGTGCTGATCATCAGGGCCAGCATGTGCACCGCCACCAGGAGGGTGGTGCAGATGGCGAAGGCTATCTGCAATCCCTGTGGTACACTTGTGTCGGGATCCAGTTGCACTTCTACCATTGCCACCAAGGCAAATCCTGAGAGCAGGGCTGATATCTTACTGGAAGCTTTCGCGCGACTCAGCTGAAGTTTAATCCAGGATAGATACGTGGGCGAGTGGAGATCCTCGCCGACATGCTGCTGCTGGCGGTGCGGTGATGTCCGCGCGGCTGAAAGGCAACTGAATGGGCGCCGGCTGGGCCGCCAATGAGGGCGATGCTATGGAGGATAGTGGTTCGAGTAATCCTAGTAGCGCTATTGGTGCTATTGCTGAAGCTGCTGCCGCTGAAGCTGCTATCGCTGAAGCCGCGAACGCTGGCGAGCCGTCTCGTTTGCGGCGAATTTGAATTGAACTGGCTGTGATAGAGGTACCGCGACGACCCAAGAAAATCGATCCCTCTGAGATTGCCCAGTTGGTGAGCGGGCAGCTGTGTGGTCTGGTGGGACTGGTGGTTAGTATGTAGTACAATGGGGTATTCAATACCAAACATTTGGTGATGTCCAGTATAGATGTTCCACAGTTGATTAGCGCCTAAAATAACGTCGATTTTTCCCGGTGATCCAAACGTCGGGTCAGCTAACGGTAAGTTGTGAATTTTGGTCCAGACAGAAGCAGTGGATTTGACCTGCTGAGCGGGAATCAAAGAAGTCAGAGAATTCATAATTAGCTCAGAGAAGCTAGCGCGACCTCGTCTAACTCCAGCCGGGTTAGCACCTAATCCAACAACTGAGATGCAAGCATGCGTGCGTGGAATTCCAATCCGTTGGATAAACGACTCAGCTACCATGGTTATTGTTGATCCAGTGTCGAGCAATATCCTACATGAGGTCTTGTTGCCACATGTGTCAATTACATTGGTTAGAAAAGTTGGCAGTAGGGCTTGATTGTTGGCCCTCTCCACAGTATGATGGCTGACAGCAGCAGTATTCATACCAACATCAGGATCAATCGATGGAAATATATTAACCTCAGCTGCAGACATATGGACGGAGCCAACGGAATCGATCTAGTCTCTTCCGGGTGGACTAGCGTGTGATGCTTAGCGTTGCACTGACGGCAAGTGTTCGAAGTCCCAGTAGCGTGGAGAAGGCCCACGCTGATTCAATATACCAATGCAGACGCTCGTGCGGAGATTCATGGACCAGGGAAATACTGTGCAGATTACACATCGTCTCGATGTTTGGCAGGATACAGGTGCTGATCATCAGGGCCAGCATGTGCACCGCCACCAGGAGGGTGGTGCAGATGGCGAAGGCTATCTGCAATCCCTGTGGTACACTTGTGTCGGGATCCAGTTGCACTTCCACCATTGCAGCCATGGCAAATCCTGAGAGCAGGGCTGATATCTTACTGGAAGCCTTGGCCCGACTCAGCTAAAGTTTCCTCCAGGATAGATACGTGGGCAAGTGGAGATCCTCGCCGGACTGCGACATGCTGCTGCTGGCGGTGCGGTGATGTCCGCGCGGCTGAAAGCGGTAGGATGGATTCTGTTGGTAGGTAGGCAACTGAAAGGGCGACGGGTGGGTCGCCAATGAGGGCGATGCTATGGAAGATAGTGGTGCGGGTGATCGTAGTGGCGCTATTGGTGCTACTGCTGAAGATGCTGCCGCTGAAGCTGCTATCGTTGAAGCCGCGAACGTTGGCGAGCCGTCTCGTTTGCGGCGAATTTGAATTGAACTGGCTGTGATAGAGGTACCGCGACGACCCAAGAAAATCGATCGTTCTGAGATTGCCCAGTTGGTGAGCGGGCAGCTGTGTGGTCTGGTGGGACTGGTGGGGCTGTTGGTGGATTTGACTGAGGATCGGATTTTGGCGCATATGATCGCCGTAGTCGCCGGTTGCCGCTTTTAGTGTAGCCGCCGCCGTATAGGCATCGAAACTGGCCGCCAATCTGGCAGTGGCATGCAGAGCGTTCGCCAAGGCCGAAGGTTGCTGCCGAATCCCCTTGCGGTTCGGCTGCGGATGCACCTGTTCCATGCCCATGAAAGAGCGAGCTAGGGAATCCAAATCTTCGTAAGCGTGGTGTACTTGTGCTTTCGTAAATGGTTCGCCACAATCATTAAAGCTGCCTGTAATAACCCAACCAAAATTAGTATGTAGTGCAATGGGGTATTCAATACCAATCTTTTGGTGATGTCCAGTATAGATGTTCCACAGTTGATCAGCGCCTAACATAACGTCGATTTTTCCCGGTGATCCAAACGTCGGGTCAGCTAACGGTAAGTTGTGAATTTTTGTCCAGACAGAAGCGGTGGATTTGACCTGCTGAGCGGGAATCAAAGAAGTCAGAGAACTCATAATTAGGCCAGAGACCTCCAATGAGGCAGTCGTAGTCCTTGAAAGCAAAGTGAAGCTAGCGCGACCTCGGCTAACTCCAGCCGGGTTAGCACCTAATCCAACAACTGAGATGCGAGCATGCGTGCGAGGAATTCCAATCCGTTGGATAAACGACTCAGCTACCATGGTTATTGTTGATCCAGAGTCGAGCAATATCCTAGATGAGGTCTTGTTGCCACATGTGTCAATTACATTGGCTAGAAAAGTTGGCAGTAGGGCTTGATTGTTGGCCCTCTCCACAGTATGATGGCTGACAGCAGCAGTATTCATACCAACATCAGGTTCAATCGATGGAAATATATTAACCTCAGCTGCAGACATATGGGTGGAGGCCAACGGAATCGATCTAGTCTCTTCCGAATGGACTAGCGTGTGATGCTTAGCATTGCACTGACGGCAGGTGTTCGAAGTCCCAGTAGCGTGGAGAAGGCCAACGCTGTTTCAATATACCAATGCAGACGCTCGTGCGGAGATTCATGGACCAGGGAAATACTGTGCAGATTACACACCGTCTCGATGTTTGGCAGGATACAGGTGCTGATCATCAGGGCCAGCATGTGCAGTTGCACTTCCACCATTGCCACCATGGCAAATCCTGAGAGCAGGGCTGATATCTTACTGGAAGCCTTCGCGCGACTCAGCTGAAGTTTCCTCCAGGATAGATACGTGGGCGAGTGGAGATCCTCGCCGACATGCTGCTGCTGGCGGTGCGGTGATGTCCGCGCGGCTGAAAGCGGTAGGATGGATTCTGTTGGTATGTAGGCAACTGAAAGGGCGGCGGCTGGGCCGCCAATGAGGGCGATGCTATGGAGGATAGTGGTGCGAGTGCATATATATATTTTTGCATATGATCGCCGTAGTCGTCGGTTGCCGCTGTGAGTAAAGCCGCCACCGTATAGGCATCGACACTGGCCGCCAATCTGGCACTGACATGCAGAGCGCTCGTCAAGGCCGAAGGTTGCTGCCGAATCCCCTTGCGGTTCGGCTGCGGATGCACCTGTTCCATGTCCATAAAAGAGCGAGCTAGGGAATCCAAATCTGCGTAAGCGTGGTGTACTCGTGCTTTCGTAAATGGTTCGCCACAATCATTATAGCTGCCTGTAATAACCCAACCAAAATTAGTATGTAGTGCAATGGGGTATTCAATACCAAACTTTGGTGATGTCCAGTATTGATGTTCCACAGTTGATCAGCGCCTAACATAACGTCGATTTTTCCCGTTGATCCAAACGTCGGGTCA
Organism: Drosophila eugracilis; assembly: GCF_018153835.1. Lineage (NCBI taxonomy): Eukaryota > Metazoa > Arthropoda > Insecta > Diptera > Drosophilidae > Drosophila > Drosophila eugracilis. Next base: position 6,565 of record NW_024573917.1, on the reverse strand, counting down.
GCTAACGGTAAGTTGTGAATTTTGGTCCGGAAAGAAGCGGTGGATTTGACCTGCTGAGCGGGAATCAAAGAAGTCAGAGAACTCATAATTAGGCCAGAGACCTCCAATGAGGCAGTCGTAGTTTTGAAAGCAAAGTGAAGCTAGCGCGACCTCGGCTAACTCCAGCCGGGTTAGCACCTAATCCAACAACTGAGATGCGAGCATGCGTGCGTGGAATTCCAATCCGTTGGATAAACGACTCAGCTACCATGGTTATTATTGGTTCAGTATCGAGCAATATCCTACATGAGGTCTTGTTGCCACATGTGTCAATTACATTGATTGCTTGATTGTTGGCCCTCTCCACAGTATGATGGCTGACAGCAGCAGTATTCATACCAACATCAGGATCAATCGAAGGAAATATATTAACCTCAGCTTCAGACATATGGGCGGAGGCCAACGGAATCGATCTACACTCTTCAGGGTGGACTAGCGTGTGATGCTTAGCGTTGGATTGACGGCAAGTGTTCGAAGAATTACAATTCTTGACTTGATGAGATCGACTTAGGCAATTAAAACAAGGCTTAGTATCCCTGGCGAAGGGACATCCATGGCTTTAAATGCAGTACATGCGTATATATTGTGCTGTCCTTGACAATATATACAGTCGCGAGAAGACTGATTTGATCCACTTGCATGATAAGCGGCTTGGCGGCTTCTCTTCTGGGCTGGTCTTGGGGGTTGCATTACGTATATATTTTGACAAGACTCCAAAGTATTACAATGCGCAAAAATCAAAGCGAATAGATCATGTATGGTGACGTCTTCCTTGGACGACACACTGCAGTTTGCCCAAGCTTGTTTGATTTCGGGTCCTAATTTGGTTAGCAAAATATAAATTAGCCACACATCGCGGCTGTCACAGTTCAGCGCGTGTAGGTCTCGTAAACATTCGTCGGCAGAGTCAATTACCCTTCGTAACTCTGCGGTATTCAAATTGTTAGCGGTTGGCAACGATAGAAAATTTTGAACAAATGTTCGAGCGATTGGCGTTTTCTTGTTATAACGATTTTCCAATTTTTCCCTCGCATCTTGGTAGTTATCATTAGTAACGGCAATATGTTTAATTAAGGAAAGTGCTTCCCCATCTAAATAAGATTTCAGATAATGAAACTTTTGGCACTTGGAAAGCTTTTCGTTATTATTTACTTAGCCTAAGGATAAATCACTAAATTGGCTCCAATCCTCGTATTTGCCAGAATATGTGGGAATTAGATTTTCTCAAACCTTAAATCAGCTGCTCCCGATGAGGTTCGTTCCAGAAGTTAGTTTTACACGTTCCACTGTACTTAATAGCAAAATGTTCGACTGGTCTCGTGCATGATCTTGACCACCCATCTCGTTTATGGCTTTAATAAAGATCGTACTTAGGTATATCCAATCCAGGGTCTTCATATCCCTCCTATTGGTTATATACCACTAAATCATCGGAGAGGTCTATAAAGTGGTTGAAGGTGGCTACAAGACGATCCAGCTTCAGTTGAAATGTTTCCACATTATCACATCTCTGCGAAAACTCCAAAGCACCGTTAAGGGTATGAGTTATTTGCCCCTTGCAGGCACGACGTTGTTGAATTGTTCGATGCATTAAAGAGTTCATGACGAAAAACAGCGGCTAGTTTGTCTTTTATTATTCACAAATAAACTCGAATTCAAACGCAGAATATCAGGCTCGAAGGACCAAAAATTTGTTATGTTGGCGATTTATATGTATTTCTTTTTTCTAGGATTCGAGAGAGTACAAAACTATATATTAATCGGGGCAGGTTGCAAGCGGTTGCGAGCGAGGCAAAAACTATATATTAAGCGGGGCAAGTTGCAAGCGCTTGCGAGCGAGTCAAAAACTATACAATAACTGCCGAAAAAACGTGCAGAAAAGATAATGCAGAAAAACGCGTGATACTGCAACACTATTACAAATTTACTGCAATTTCGTCTATGCGTGTGAGCTTCAAGCTTTGAGACCAAAAACAAAACAATGATGTGCATTTTACTAGCTGCGAAAAGAACAACAATACAATGATGAGCATTTAACTAGGTGCGATTTGACAATAATACAATAATGATAAATGACCGATCTATTCTTCAACAAGAATAAAACATACAAACGCACGCTAATACATTTATGCGGTTTTGAGTGAAATTTATACTAGTGGCTTGTGTATTAAAAGCGGGTTGCCGTATCGCCGACGTGTATTGGAGGCAACTCCCACCCGAGTGACGACAGAAGCTTTTATTCGCAGTCAGGCGACTGGCGAAGGAAGTGCACCCTTGCCGAGATTATGCAGCATTCGCCCAGAAGGAGTCGACGTCTGAACGATGAACAGGATATAGTGATGCCGCAACTGGATGGCAGCGCGTTGGTCCGGCAATCGGATGCAGGGACGTCGCAGGATAGCGGCCAAGGCAGTGAAGCCCCGGTGTCATCTGCTCAACTGGGAGGTACTGGAGTCGCCAAGAAACCAAAGGTGGCCGACCTCTTGGAGAAGATTGCCGAGCTGAAGAAGGATTTGGAGTGCGTTAATATGTAGCGTATTGAGGTTGGGGTAGGTCAGCCGCCATTTACGATCGGCCTGAACGTACCTAACCCAACAAGTGTTTGTCATGCGGCGAGACCGCCATTTTCGAGCGGATCTCAACAACAACATCTGTACGAGCGCCGTCTCCTGGAGACTGTGCTTAGACGACGACTATTGGAGAAACTATAAATTGGACGCCACGAAAGCTTCCTGAACTATCTACGCTTGGTGGGAAGCCAGAGGATTTGCCCATGCTCTCTTGCGCGTTTACGGAAACGACGCAAGCGTATGGTTATACGGACTTGGAGAACAACCAGAGGTTACTGAAGGCGTTAAATGATGACGCTCGTAAGACGGTGAAGTCGTTGTTGGTTCACCCCAGTAATGAGAATGCCACTAGTACGTAACCAGCTCAACAGCATCCGAGATGTGCCCGCAGTTACGGAACACAATTTGGGAAAGCTCGTTGCATTAGCCACGCATGTGAGTAACATTAAGGTCTTCTTGCAGTCGGCGAAGTCAGAGCAGCATCTGGGTAATCCTACCCTCATGGAAGACGAGTGGAGTGGGCAAGGTATGCTGCAGCTTTTTCGACTATTGTGGACTTTAGTTCGTGGCTGACGGACTTAGCGAATGTGGTCTGCGTGGTGGCGGACATCGATGGAAAGGAGCCAAGGCGTCGATTGCTTCATGTTAGCATCGACCGTGAGCAGGAAGAGCAACAGGAGAGCTGCCTCAGAGGTTGCCCAATATGTGAAGGACCTGGACAACATGCAGTTTGGGATTGCCAACGATTCATTGATGTCACACCTACAGAGAGGTGGAGGCTCGCCAGAAGACATCGCTTATGTTTTATGTGCTTGCGAATCCGGTCGACAGGCAGTTGGGCCGAGAGAAGGCGTAATATGAATGAAGGACCATCGTCATCCGTGGACCGAGAATGACTACTGTTCCGTGTATTGCCGGTGACGCTATACGGAGGTGGGAAGCAGGTTAATACGTACGCGCTCCTGGATGAAGGTTCTTCGGTGACGATGGTCGACAACGAGCTGGTTGCAGAGCTATTCAATGGTTCGGAGGTAGGGCCACCAGAGGGGGTGGTACTTCTACAGATTAGTGCAGCAGGAAAGTGCTCCCGACATGTCCTGAGAAATGTGTATACCGTTTCGAATTTGAGTTTGCCGATGCAGAGCCTGCACAGACGAGATGTCAAGAGCGTGAACAAGCACGCTCGATTACCGATGAAGTCCTACGAGAATGCAGTACCGAAGCTGCTTATCGGATTGGACCATGGGCACTTAGGATTGCCATTGAGAACGAGACGGTTTCCCAGAAAGGGCCCGTTCGCGGCCGCAACTGAATTAGGATGGCTTGTTTTTGGGCCCGTGGAATGACGATGCGATACGCCATCACCGAGGTCTTGCTAGCCACTTCGTTGGATGATAACGTGGAACGGATGGTCGCGGAATACTTCGAGATCGAGAACTTAAGTGTGAAGGCGGCTCCAGCGTTCGCAGCCAGCGACGACGTGAGGGCTTAGCAGATCTTGGAGGACACTACGGTGCGAGTTGGCCACCGATACCAGACGGGATTATTGTGGAAGAAGGATAACATTGTGCTCCCACGAAATTATGATATGCCTTAAAATAGGTTGATCAATATCGAGAAGAAAATAAAGCGAGACGGGCATTCAAGGATTCAAGGATTATGAAGGATTAAGTCGACATACGACAGGAGATCGCTATGGAAAGCGATAAGACATGGTACATTTTGGAGTGGAGAACCCCAACAAGCCTGGGAAGGTACGATTGGTATTTGATGGAGCGGCACGAGTTGGAGAAGTTATAAGCCCTTGGCATCTATTCTTTTCAATTTCGGGAGAGGCGCTATCGGAGTCTGCAGTGACATCAATTAGATGTTTCACCAGGTGCTGATCCAATCCGAAGACAGATGTGCGCAACGGTTTCTGTGGAGAGATGGCAATGACCAACGGGACCCCGACGTTTATGAGATGTGCGTGATGACGTTTGGAGCTGCATGCTCACTGAGCGCGGCGCATCATGTGAAGACTGAGAATGCCAAGCGATTCCTGGATTCTGATCCCCGAGTAGTCAAGGCCATTGTGGACTTACACTACGTGGACGACTATGTGAACAGCTTCGCCACAGAGAGCTAAGCTATCGAAGTATGTACCAGATTGAAGGAGATACATGATTTGAGCTGTCCAAGTTCTCGTCTAGTTCGCCCACAGTAGAAAGGATGCTCGGACTCAGCGATCACGCCCAGAGTATTGGATGTGGTGAAGCCCAGCAGAAGATTTCGGGAATGCGTGGGCAGCCAGCTACGGACGACTTCAGGTTCCGAGTGAAGTACCATAAAGTTGCCCCCATCGTGTCCGATGGGAAGAGCATGGCCACAAAAAGGGAATTCTTGGGTATGGTCATTTCGACGTTTGACCCCTTGGCATTTCTGTGTTGCCTGTTGATAATATCGAAGTTATTGTTGCGAGAGGTCTGGAGAAGGAAGATCCTATGGGTTGAGCCACTACCGGCGGAGATATACAACGCCTTTATGGATTGGCGTAAGGAAATGGACAAAGTGGAACAGTGCAAGTGAGGTTTGTGTGCGCAAAGACGAAACGTGCGCCGACGCGAACGATGAAGATTCCACGATTGGAGCTGCAGGCAGCTGTTCTAGGAATGAGATTGATGGACACCGTCAGGCAGGACCACGGTGTGCCCATTGCAGAGATTGTGCTATAGACAGACTAAACGACAGAGCTGCGTTGGATTGGCAGCACGCACAGGCGCTACAAGCAGTTCGTAGGGGACAGAGTAGCCGAGATTCTGGGATCGACTAAGGTGGGCCAATAGAGATGGCTACCGTCCACCGACGACGTGGCGGATAATGCGACTCGGTCGCAGTCCAGCGTCGACCTAAGTGAGGAGTCGCGCTGGTTGAGAGGGACGGCATTCCTGAGGAGACCAGCAGGCAGCTGGCCAGGACCTGCACCCGCCGACGATGCGGGCAAGTGAGAGAGGGCAAGTGACACGTTTATATCGTTACAGAGATTCCCAAGCTACAGGTGATAGTTGAGGACTACGGCCTGGTTCCTAAGGTTCACGCATCGATACCGCGGACACCGAGATCAGCTTGAGAACTATGGCCTCACTGTAGCTGAGTGTGAGGCAGCTAAGAATTTATTGGTCCTTAAAGCACAACGTTAGGCATTTCCCGACGCGATGCGGGCCACAGAGAATGACCTGAACGTTGCTAAAGGAAGCGGGCCTCGACTACTTCGTGGCCTTGTTTAAGTACCTGACGACCAGGGCGATTCATTTGGAAATGGCGCATGACCTTTCCACGGATTCCTGCATAATTGTGATCATGAATTTTATCCGCCGTCGAGGGCCAGTACATAGACTGCGTAGCGACAACGGCAAGAACTTCGTTGAAGCGGACAGGGAGGCCAAGAGATTTTCGGAGATCTTCGAACCTGTTTGGATCCAGTCTGAACTGTCAAGTAAGGGCATTGAATTGATTTTTAATTGCCCAGCGAACCCTTCAGAGAGCGGAGTCTGGAAGCGAATTGTGCAGTGCGTAAAGAGGGTGCTTTGTCACACAGTGAAGGAAGTGGCGCCGAATGAGCACGTCTTAGAGAGTTTCCTAATAGAGGCGTAGAAAATTGTTAATTCGCGTCCGCTCAACCATTTGACAGTGAGTGCGGACCAGGAAGCCCCTCTTACGCCAAATGATCTGCTCAAGATAGCAGCATGCCCGCCGGATACCCCCGGCATGGATGGAGACCTTGTCAAGGAAGAAGCTACGCGGAAGCAGTGGCGCATAGCAAGGATATTGAGGAACCGTTTCTGGAAGAAGTGGGTCTTGGAGTACCTGCCCACGCTGATACGGAGAGAGAAGTGGTGCCGCAGAGAGAGAAGCCGATTCGTCGAGGAGACATCGTCTTCGTTTGCGATCCAGCTCTGGCTTCCCACCTGGCGTAG